>NC_139711.1:11821966-11881966 GCF_964188405.1 Protomyctophum parallelum
TTTCAAAATCTTTCAAGTCTCAAACAATGTATTAAAAAAAATAAACGAAGAAAATAAAAACATAGCAAAGAATAGCCGGTTTTGCGAGCTCACAACACCCCATCAATCGGCTAAATAATGCATGAACGAGGTGCTCCATTGACATGAAAGCAGACTCCGATAGATTCCTGGCAAGAAAGGATGGTCCTACAGAGAAATAAAGAGGAATGGTAATACAGTAAATATTGAATGTGAGGGATTTCCGTCAGCCTTCTGAATTTGTTAAAGGGACACTTCACCCTTTTTGCAAAAAAATATATGGTAATGACATTTAGGAGCTTTAGAACACTTTCCTGGGGGTCTTTATGTGTGTAATATGTGGTTTTAGATATTATAGATTGTAGCAGTGAGCCCAGTGTCTCTGATGTCATGGACACTGGGATCACTTACTTCCTGGACTACATCAAGGAAGCTCTTAGAAGGAAGTGAAGTGGTCACGTGACTGGGCTGCGCCATGACACTTTCATGGACACTTTCACGGGAGCCAAACTACACCCGGAAGTTCGGCAGAATGCACTGGAGCCAATGAGAGCTCAGTGACCAGCTCATGAACAAACATTATTTATGAATGACTGAGACCTTTTGTAAAGTGATCGCTTCTGGAAAAGGCAGAAAACTTACTATGTGCTCTTCTATAAATACGTCAATAAAAATAAATAGTTATTAAGTCGAAAAACAACCACTCGGAAAAAACGTGTGATATCACTTATGTCTTCTTTCATATTCCTGAAACGAATTATATGACAAAGCTCGCAATCGTTCATGTATAATGTTTGTTACGAGCTGGTCCAGCCGGCTCCATTCACTGCCATGTATTCATTGCACTACCGGTGTGAGTTTGGCTCCCATGAAAGTGTCCATGAAAGTGTCATGGCGCAGCCCAGTCACGTGACCACTTCACTTCCTTCTAAGAGCTTCCTTGGACGACATGTGGTCTCAGTAAGACAGACCTGCCCTATCCACAAGGAGGAGCAGTGCACCAAAGTATTATGGGAATTGTAGTCCAGGAAGGAAGTGAGCCCAGTGTCAATGACATCAGAGACACTGGGCTCACTGCTACAATCTAAAATATCTAAAACCACATATTACACACATAAAGACCCCCAGGAAAGTGTTCTAAAGCTTCTAAACATCATTAACATATATTTTTTGCAAAAAGGGTGAAGTGTCCCTTTAACAAAGGAGAGAGAGAGAGAGAGAGAGAGAGAGAGAGAGAGAGAGAGAGAGAGAGAGAGAGAGAGAGAGAGAGAGAGAGAGCGAGAGCGAGAGAGAGAGGGGAACTACAAGCTTTGATTATCAAATCACTTTGGCTCTTAAAGCTGACATCTATCACGTTTTATAATGTCTTATACCCACGTTACACTTTATGAGCTTCAGGCAGGGATATTTGTCAACCAGACTGTAGGTGTCTTAGTTTTTCGCACAATAAAAACAGTACCAAAAACGTAACATTATTAAAAGACAGAAAATAAGTGCAGGTGAGAAACGAAACAATAAACAAGTAGAATTGAAAGAACAAACATAAGGTATGACAAACAACAATACACGTGTGTGCAGTTGAACGTGTGGGTGCGTGAGTGTGTGTGTGTGTGTGTGTGTGTGTGTGCATGTGTGTGTGTACAGTATGCATGCGTGTCCAGTATGTATGCGTGTCTGTGTATGCAGAGTAAAGCTACATTATATGGTAGGAGCAAGTGGAGACAGGCCTGGATTGGACGGTCTGGCGCTTCTGGCAGATGCCAGAAGACATAATGGCGTCTTTGGACCACCTTGTGGACGTCTTTGGGCCGGTGAGGACCACAAATGCCAGAGCCGATATTCGGTGCCAGTCCGTGCCTGAGTGGAGAGGCTTGACTCATCAGGATGGCCCTCAATCTATGTTTAAAGTTACTGAGTGAAGATGAGGAGTATGTGTGTATTCCAGAGTAAAGAACCTCTGTCTTTAATGAAGAACTGGCTATGAGTGGCACGGACGAAGGGAGGGTAGAGATGGTCGGATTGTAATCATGAACTTGAGAGTTGGTCTACCCGAAACCAGAGTCTAAGTGCTACATCTCTATAAACTTATTTGCCACTTTTTACTATTTTGAAAAAGTTCAATAGCCGATCTACAAGCTCACAACGTGTCGATGTAGATCGGTTAGTTGAACTATTTTAAAATGTTTTTCAAGAGAGTAAAACACAGCAAAGAATTTAGGGATAAAAGGTAAGGCTCGCCCAAGATAGAGCCATAAATGTCTCAATGGAGGAGTGGGCCCCGCCCCCGGGCACCCAGTTTGGAAAACAGCTGAGGTCTGTTGTTTTGCATTGCAGTGCAACTAGCGAGCTCTTTAATTGGCCAACAAGAGATGAAAGATGGATTAGATCATGGCATGCGTGCTGCCGCACATCTCACACTGTTGTCTTGCAAAAAGAACACAGAGCGCAGCATCCGTGTCAGCCCATGCATCAGCCAGAAAAGCAGACTGACTCAGCATCGCTTCCCGTCACCGCAAGAGACAATTTTATCAGATCATTTTTGACGACGCTCCCTCCGCCAGTCTAATTTGACGGGGATAAATTGGGGACCCGAGGTGACAACATTTTCTTCTAAAATGCCATCATGCCAGTTAACTGACTCTTCCTATTAGCCAATCACGCTGAAGAGAGCGCTGCCTCCTGCCAAGCACCCCGGCGAGCACTTCCGCCAGAATGCCCCCCTCCCTCCCTCCACCATCGATTCAACCAGACACAGTTCACTTCCATGGAATTAGTATCGACACCATTCATTTCCTATGCAACCGCAAGCCCAGTGTCACTTTTTCATCTTCTTAATATTTCGGTGACTGCAGCTACAGCGTGATGTGGCTCAATTACTCTGCCGCTCAATATCCACACACACACACACACACACACACACACACACACACACACACACACACACACACACACACACACACACACACACACACACACACACACACACACACACACACACACACACACACACACACACACACACACACACACACACTTCATCCTCTCCTCTCCTCCACAATGCCCCCTCATTCTCTATCTTTACATCTGTCTTTCGACTATTTCCTTATCGTAACCACTCTCGTTTCCAATATCCCCTCGTACCTCTCATCATTGTGTTTCGCAAAAATCTACTTCTCCATTTTCTCTCTGCCTCTTCAACTTCCACCGTGATCGTTTGTGTTGGCTCACTTCCAGTGGTGGAAAGTAACTAGTACATTTACTCAAGTGCTGTAATTACGTTTTTTTACTTAAGTATTTCCATTTTTTCCAATACTTTATACTATAATCCACTACATCTCAGAGGCAAACATGTACTGCACTTTTACTACACTACAATTACTTGAAAACTTTACTTTTAGTACTTCATCATCCAGGAACCACTTCAGCCTTAAATATACTTTTAATAGTTTAATTTCACCCAAAAAATTACTTATTTTCTTATCAATTACCCACACCATGGAGCATTGTATCCGGTATATGGTAGGAGACTTAAATGAGACTCTTTGAGTCTCATATCGGATGGGATCCGTTCATAATTCAGACTCCGCATTAGTCCGACAACGCAGCCTTGCGTGCGGTTAGGGTTAGGGACAGGGTTAGTAATGGGGCGAGACCCCTACCGTATACACTGCTTCATACACTCTGCGTCATCAAATTATTGGTTTAGGAATGCGGATATTTAAATGAACTAGTAGTAAATTATGAATACTTATTTCTACATTGCGGCATTGGTAGGTACTTCTTTACTTCTGTAAAGAATTGGGAGTAGTGCTTCCATCAATGCTCATCTGTACACCGGGCCCTGTCCTGGTCTTGTGGTGGCTGCTGGGCTATATTTGGGCCAAGGCCGATGATTAAAAGTGCTGGTCTAACCTCTGCCTCAGACAGGGCCAATCCATCCCACAGACACCCTACCACCACCACCACACGCAGCCAGGCTGAATTATTTATGCACAATATCGAACATGAAAGAGGACCTACTCTCACTCCCAAGCCCTTTCCAATCTCTCCGGATTGCGGGTATGGGTGTTTAGTTGTATACGATATGTGTGTTTGTCGTCATGCGTTGTGTGCGTGAGTGTGTTTAGTTGTATGCGGTATGTGTGTGTGTCGTCATGCGTTGTGTGCGTGAGTGTGTTTAGTTGTATGCGGTATGTGTGTGTGTCGTCATGCGTTGTGTGCGTGAGTGTGCAGGCGTTCACAGCAGTGGTGGAAGAAGTACTTAAATAGTAAACAAAATAATTAAGGTACAAAGGTTTTGGCATCAAAATATACTATACAGTATATAAATATAAAAAAAACTTTAAAGAAAAGGAAAGAATGTTTTTTTTTTTTACTACTACTACTACTACTAAAATAGCCTAATACCAGTAAGTATAACATTGGTCTTATTATTATTGGTTAATGTATAATAATAATAATAATAATAATAACTAGACAAAGTGCCAATCGGCACAGGTCTCCACCAGGGCAGGTCAGGTTGTGGCCTCATGGTGGCGCTATAACAGGCTGTTGAGGAAGATTTGGGCCGGAGGTTCGTGTTGGAGGGATGCAGGTACAATGTTTTTCCATGTGTGCATACATAAGTTGTATACAGATCGATGCAGTTATAGCTAAAAACAGGAATTGGCCTGTTATAGCGCCACCGTGAGGCTGATTTTGAGGAAAAAATTGTGGCATGTCGTCCTCGGCCTAGTGAAAATGTGCATGTATAATTTAACGGAAATTGCACACTGTTTGTGATTTGTGGTCTTTTTTCGAAATGGACGAATCGTGTGAGCTTTGGAAGCCAATCTTAGCCAATCAGGATGGAAGATGGGAAATGGTGGTGCTCCGTGTTGATCACATGACTATGGAGATAGTGTATACCGATTTGCGTGAAATTTGGATAAAATCTGAAGGAGTAATAGAAAATGTGTTTTACATATGTCGGCCTCCTGGTGGCGCTATAAAGAGCAGATGTGAAAAATTCCAGGCAAAGGTTTTTCCTTGGCCTCTAGGGAGTTGGCATACAAAGTTATCCACAGATCCGTGCAGTTAGAGGTAAAAACACTTTTCGGCCAGTTATAGCGCCACCTTGAGGCTGAGTTGAAATTGTTCATGTGGCATTTCGTCCTCGGCCTAGTGGGAATGTGGGTGCACAATTTCACGGAAATCACGCGATGTGTTCATGATTTGCAGCATTTTGTTTGAAACTGAGCACTCCTGTGAACTTTGGAAGCCAATCTTAACCAATCAGGATGGAGTCTGATAAATCTGAAAGACCGGTTTCGTTGAATGGCTCTAGAGAGACTGTGTACCAATTTGCGTTATGTTTGGACAAAATCTGTAGGTGTACTGTGCAAAAACTTGTTTTGCACAAAGCGGCCTCCTGGTGGCGCTATAACAGGCCGTTCTGGAAAGTTTGGGGCAGAGGTTCATCGTTGGCATCCAGGGAGTGTGTGTGCAAAATGTGGCATCGACCGGGTTAACGGTGGCCGAGATTAGCTGCTCACGGACACACGGACGGACGGACGGACGGACACACGGACGGACACACGGACGGACGGAGTGCAAAACATACTCTCCCCACATGCCTTCGGCCTGGTGGAGACAATAACTAGAACTGCACTCTGTCGAGTGCATACTTGCTTGTTGCACACTAGTAGGCCATAAATGGCCAACTAGTGCGCAAGCAAGTACTTTCGACCGATGTAAACTGTTAAATCTCAGTATCTCTGTGAAGGAACGTTTGAAATGTATAATCATTAGGTGTAACTATTTGCTACCTACCTACTTTATGCATATAAACACCTAGTATTATTAAGTATGGTTCAAGTTTCTATCTATATAAGAAATACAGTTTTATCGATGTAGATATATTCTGGATCCCTTTTTAGTTTTTTAAAGAAAAATAAATCATTGATATGTGATGAAAAAAAAGGTATATAAACTGAATTAAAATATCTTATACAGTATAATTATTCTGTAAACGGTGGAATCTCAATATCTCTGTGAAGGAACGTTTGAAATGTCTAATTATTAGGTGTAACTATTTGCTACCTATCTACTTTATGCATGTAAACACCTAGTATTATTAAGTATGGTTCAAGTGGCCCAGGCCGTAGCGTAACGGTCTGGGCACCGGACTGGTAATCCAGTCGCAGTGTGCCGCGGGTTCGACTCCCGGACCCGACACGGCCTTTACTGCATGTCATCCCCCCATCTCTCTCCCGTTTCCTGTCAGCCTACTGTCTGTCCCTTCAAAAATCAATAAAAGGCGTAAGCCGCAAAAAAATATCTTAAAAAAAAAAAAAAAGTATGGTTCAAGTTTCTATCTATATAAGAAATACAGTTTTAGAAAAATAAATCATTGATATGTGATGAAAAAAAATGTATATAAACTGAATTAAAATATATTATACAGTATAATTATTGTATTACTTATTGTAAATTGTCAATTGTTTTCAATGTATTTCATCTTGGACTATAGTGATATTAATACTAAATCATGATCAGAGTAATATGTGTCTCTAACTTCAATTTCTGTAATAATACTTTCACATTTGTTAAAATATACATGATCTAAAATACTTGGATTTGTATTTAATTGTTTAAAGCCTAATCTTTATACTTCTATCTTTCTCAGTATTATGGTCTTCATTGAAATCTCCTATTATCATAATTGCAGAAGTCGGAGATGATAGATACTTTACCATGTTTTCGAGAAATGTGTTTAATTTCGAAAGGTCTGTTTTAGGTGATCTGTACATAAGAATGATATATAGATCTTTATCTTTTACATGTATACATACGTGTTCTACTTTTTCTAATATCCTGATTTCATTTTGAATTATTTCAATGGAAATATCTTCTTTTATAGCAAACATAACTCCCCCACCTTGGCCACCTATATCTTTTTCTCTGTCATTCCTGATTGTATTGTAATTCGTGTTCATTGTTTTTAATTTAAAAGTAATGTTATTATTTTTCTTTAAGTGTGTTTCAGTAAAAGCTATTAGATCCAACTGGTTATGTATATAGTATACGTATGACTAGCTCTAAATGATGACGTAAGACATACGTATATATATAATATACTATATAGAGTATGTAGTTGTAAGTTGATTAGCGGTATACTGTGGTTACTTTGCGCCAAAAACCGTGACAGCCAACCCGCCATTTTATGTTTATGCAAAAAAACATCAAATCTGTGCCTGGTTTGCTGGGACCAGATTACACAAATGACCATATTTCTTACGTCATCATTGAGAGCTAGTCATACATATACACACCACGTACTCTGGTCCCAGCAGATCAGGCACAATTTGCTATTTTATTTTTACTGGTTATGTATATAGTATACGTATGACTAGCTCTAAATGATGACGTAAGACATACGTATACATATACATATACTATATAGAGTATGTAGTTGAAAGTTGATTAGCGGTATACTGTGTTTACTTTGCGCCAAAAACCGTGACAGCCAACCCGCCATTTTATGTTTATGCAAAAAAACATCAAATCTGTGCCTGGTTTGCTGGGACCAGATTACACAAATGACCATATTTTTTACGTCATCATTGAGAGCTAGTCATACATATACACACCACGTACTCTGGTCCCAGCAGATCAGGCACAATTTGCTATTCTATTTTTACTGATTATGTATATAGTATACGTATGACTAGCTCTCAATGATGACGTAAGAAATATGGTCATTTGTGTAATCTGGTCCCAGCAAAACAGGCACAGATTTGATGTTTTTTTGCATAAACATCAAATGGCGGGTTGGCTGTCACGGCGAAAGAGACTGGGCGAAATTATTACTTATAATAATAATAATAATCTGATCTAATAATCTCTAAAGTAGAAGTATACATGAAAAGTACAGTACTGAGTGAGTAAATATACTGTTTACTTTCCACCAATGATTTAAGGCATACTGCTGTACAAAAACAAACCAAACTAAATAATCATGCATGGTTCTAACTTCTAACCCATATCCGAGTGGAACCGCCGTGCACTTCTGCAACTGTTTCATGTACAGTATATTTTCATAGAGAGACGGCAAACTGGGAGAAGTCAGTTAATTGGAGGCAACGTAACAACGTTCACAGATGGGTCAAGGAGCACTCAGGGGAGAGCTGCGGGGAGGAGGAACAGTAATTTGCCCGGAGAACCAACAAAATGCGACCGATTTCGTAGAAAAATAAAACACGTTGCTTAGCAACTCAGCCGGAGACCAGGCAGTGCATGCAAGCCTTTTGTTCCATCCCAACAGGAACAAACCACACTGCCGGTCTCATAAAAGCCATTTAGAGTTTTGACGTGAGCTGGGCTACAATCACCACTTCAATCCAAAGCACGTCCGCTGGCTGCGTTCTGCAACGGCTTTGCTTTCTTTTATGTTGGAGTTCCAAGCAAAAGTCCTGAAAGTTCAGCCTTTCCCTTTGAAAAAAAAGCAGTGGGGTGAGTCAAGTGCTCTGCTTTGGGGTAGTAAGCCAAGTACAAGCAGTCCTGCAATTGGGCAGAAACTCTTATCTCCATAATTATCTTAACGATCCTTGTTTGTTCCGAAAAATATAAAAAAAACAAACAAAAAGAACATGGCCCCTCACGTATTAGAAGGACAGTATCAGTCACCAGAACCAAGGATGGGTGTTTGATGAATCGACCATGGTTAAAATGGAGTTTGAATTAACTTACAATGGGTTTGTATAGGAAGGGGACGTGGCATCTAAAATGAATATCAAATATCTAAATACTGAATCAAGCAACTTAAAAACTGTCTGGGGTGTTCACAAAAGCCTGAGTAGACGATGAAATAGACTCGGAAACCCAGACGTTTTTATTTCCAGGGAGGAAAAAAAAGTCTGGGTCTGAGTCCACTTCAATTCGGCATAGAGTAGCGCAAACATTGCTCACTCTGCTGATTTCTGATCGTCTGCAACTTTGTTAAATTGACACATGAAATGACCCTAAATGTTTTGAAACATCCCTTGAAGTTATTTGTCATATCTGCCCTGTGCAAATTTTTATGAAGCCTAAAAAGGCAAATATAAATCACATTTGTATTCACCATGATCCATAATGATCATAATGAACATAATAATGTTCAATGCCCGAAGAACACAATGAAATCGTTAAATAGGCAATTATTTGTTTGACCATTAACCCATTTTCTGAAAAAACTATGTTTCTATGTCAGTGGTGCTCAACCTTTTTCATTTCAAGGACCCCCAGAATTATCTGGATTTGGCTGCTATCCATAGCTAAAGTATAACATGATGCTTCCCGTCCAGAATGGGTTAATGGTCAAAGTAAGTGTGACACATGTAGCCACTAGAGGTCCCGCGGCCGCCTCACCTCCCACGCGCCCTCGTAGCTCTGCTTCTTGAGCCGCACGGCCCAGTTCTCCGGGCAGGCGTCGCAGCAGTGGTCCATGCTGAGGATGACGGGCCGGGTCAGGACCACCCCTGGAGGCCCACAGCTCACGATGGGGCTCAGCAGCGTCTGGCAGCCCGCCAAGGGTAACCTGTGGAGGGGCAAACGGAATCAGTGGCAACAAGGGGGCATGAGGTGAATGAGTGGTTAATGGAGGTACAGGAGGGAGACGGAGCAGGGCTGTTTTCTCAAAGCTTTTCATGCCATGGAAACATGCCAACACATAGGTGAACACGGACATTGCTGTTCCTTGCACCACAAAAAGAAAACCCAAAAAACTAAAAACAGAGCATGAATCGATTCAGGCGTATTCATGGAGGTTAGCACTTCTGCATTTTGGGCACCAAATTCTGCTACCCAAATCGAGAAAAACTGAGCAACTTCCATTGAAATGAATAGCTGGGGGCGGGTTGGTCCGCTCTCTAGTTTATATATAGCTCTATGAGTTGCACCCCTACAGTAATGCGATGGAAGAACAAAATAAATGAATAAATGAGGAAAATTCTAAATAAAGGCCTGCTGAGGTGACTTCAACCAAGTGGTGATGACTTAAATAGTGCAAAAAAGGCTATGTTATTTATTTACATTCCCTCCTGGCTGCCACAACGCTGTAGCACTGCACACGCACACGCACACACACGCACACACACACCTTAGGCCTTTCCTAATGTACTAGCGAGAGCATCAGAACAAACAGCCTGGCGGCTTCCAGGGAAGACTGCCAGTTAGGCGGTGTTAAAGAGACCCACCTTAAATCTTCCTTGCGCTGAGCAGTGAGGTAAATCTCATAGATCTTCCCTCTGGGGATGGCCTCAGGAGGAATGAGCATGCTGATTCCTAATGCAAATAACAACAGAAGGAGGGAGGGAGAGTGAGTGTAGTGTGTGTGTGTGTGTGTGTGTGTGTGTGTGTGCGTGTGCGTGTGTGATAGAAAGAGAGAGGGAGTGCGAGAGAGGCTCAATTAAATCTCACTGAACAATGTTTTTCCTCGTACAAAAGGCAGGTAAAAAAATTAAAATAAATAAAAAATACAGATCCCTCCTGAAGGTCACCATAGGTAAACTACCGCCAATTTGAGCTAGATACATTTACAAATACTGTACTTTTTACTCCAAATATTTGACACCTTTGTTAGTGCGGAAGAATTATTAATCATACTATATTGTTATTATGGTTGCTTATATCTAACCTTTATATTTTACCATCACATATACTAGAATACATTGTGATATGTGGTAGCTTTATAAGAGCCTAGATGATGAACAGATTGTTTTGGTACAGCCTATCTTGTTATGGTTCAGCAGCTACAACAGTATAACTCTGGTCTGAGCACTGTGTTCCTGACAGAAGTACCGTACCACCAAATGAGTGTTATTGTACTTCTCCCCATGATATCATATTATTGTACATTAAAGCACAACCAGCTCCACCTAAAACATTGTCTCAACTCCTATTGCCTCATCAGTTGCTGATTGATCCAGAATTCCGTGACACCAGAGGAGGGCTGTGGACAGTTCAGAGACCTGCCTATACCTAGCCTGATTATCAGACTGTGGGTCTTTGGGCTGGATCCAGGCTAGCCTATACGAGTGACATCACCGATGTGGAATAGAAACTGCAGGTTTTCTATTCCTGGAAAGTTAGCATGCTGCAATAGAAGCCATTGTTCTCGCATTAATAACACATGAAATGAAAACATTTGTTTCAAATGACCAAACCTGCCTGGTTTCCTGAACAGTCCTTCTCTGAGACACATACAGACTTAATAGACAAACATGCCATATTATAATGAGCATTAGTGAGGAAGATATGTTGAGCATGGGTGAAGTGCTCCAATGTGTTGCATGTTCAAGGTTCACTTTCATGTAAGCTTGTAGGTCGGCTAAAAGAAGGAGACTTTTTACTTTTACCTTGGTAATGTAAGTATATATTAATAGTGATACCAATACTCTTATTCTTAAAAAGAATAATAATAATATATAATATATAATATATATATATATATATATATATATATAAAATATAGGCCTTTTACTTTTTTTTTTTTTTTTTTAATATATTTTTTTGCGGCTTACGCCTTTTATTAGTTTTTGAAGGGACAGACAGTAGGCTGACAGGAAACGGGAGAGAGATGGGGGAAGACATGCAGTAAAGGCCGTGTCGGGCTCGGGAGTCGAACCCGCGGCACACTGCGACTGGATTACCAGTCGGGTGCCCAGACGGTTACGCCACCGCCTGGGCGGCCTTTTACTTTTATAAGAGAATATTTATATTGCGGTATTTATATTCAGAGTACTTCTTTCCGCAACTGCCGCCAAGCACAGAAGATGCAGATCTGTGTGCAGCGCCCGACAAGGCGAGCAAGTGTCCCCTCGGTCACTGAGACAAAAAGCTTTAAAAGTCCTCCGTCTGGCACCGACTTGAGAAACTGAGAGTTCGACAAACCACAGAACGAGAGTTATACGGCAAGAAAACTGGCACTTCCCCCGGAGAGCAGTGAAATGCACCTCGGAGAGAGAGAGAGAGAGAGAAGCTATCTTTAGGCAGTTGCCGAGTGTTGAGCCAATTTGTGCTGTGTGATTTCTCCCGGCGAAACTATCCACTTAGAGTCTCATTTAAGATGCACAACAAACACGCAAATATAATGTGAAGCACATCTTAAAGCGTCCCCGGATTGTTAGCTTTGGTCTCCGTTCCCCCGTATAAAGCATCTGTTTGAATAAGCCAAGGAGTGCATAAGCGGCGCTGGCAACGGGTGTCTGGTAGTCATAAAGCATGTCTTCTGTGTTACTCATCTAAATGTTTTAACTGGCCCGTGAGGAGAGCAAATCTCCTCGCCAGCATGAAAACATGCTAGAGTCCAAAGTGAGAAGATTGCTGCCAGTGTGTGCCCAACGCTGGCTCCGAGTTAATCCATGCATACGATGACTATAAGCGGTCGAAAACGATCAACGGAGAATAGAGAGCGAGAGGGGGGGGGGGGGGGGGTGTTGTGTTGCCGGGAGACGACTATAAAGACCATTTCTCCTCTCTGGACTTACATACGAGCATACTGGCACTGCCATGTTGCTGCCATTTGACCGTGATAATCAGCGCGGCGCACGGACACAGGCCTTGCCAGAAAACACTCTCTTCCAAGCACAATTATATAAGCACGGCGCTCGGCTAATATGGAGCGGCACGGCGAAAAGAAGGGGATGAATAATGGCTGACCCTCTCATCTCTCTTATCAAAACTCTCTGCTAATGGCATATCTCTGTACAGTATCTCTGGCTGTGCTGTTGGCACACACAACTATCAACGTGCAATGTACATGCTGTACAGAATCATGCGTCAGCGAGCACATACAGTACTTACTGTATATATTTAACCTGCATGGCAGTAATTGAGTGGCCTAATTTGGCATAATTTCCTTCCATTTGAGGGTTCCTTTTTACAGTGTCCTTTGTTACGCAGAAGTCATTATCTCCGCCAGGTCGGATCAGCCGGGGACAGGGATTATGTTTCCGCCCCTGTCCGTCCGCGTGGCCGTCTGTGAACAGCCAATGTCCAGCAGAGTGAGTTTGGACGAGCAACAGAGCCGATCTGTTGTGTTGGCCAATCAAGGGAAGCCGATGACTGTGTTCACATACACAGCAGTGTGTTCAGCAAACAGTTAGCTTGTATGTCTGTTTATGTTTTTTGAGGGGCGATGGACAGCTTTGAGGGTTTGTGCCATTTTTTGTACAGTGTACAGTATGTGGACCATGGTGACATTGATCAATTCTTGCTAAAAAAAGGCTTCTAATATATTATTTATGCCACAAAATCTTTAAATCTCACACTATTAAGGCAACCGGCCGGTTCCACGCACTGCACAAGGTGCCCTTTTTTCACTTGAGCACCTGCCCCTCTAAATGTCTGTGCACGCCACTGCAGACAAATAACTGTAAAACATTAAAATGCCCTGGTTTTAAACGTCCAAATTGTCCCGTTTTCACCACAGTTACACATTTATAAACTTGATACTCTCCCCCATTGATAAAAAGTAATTTTTAAAAGTGTATAGTGAATAAAGTCCTGCTTGTTACATCATATCATTCCCTCTGTAAATGGCTCCTGCACAGTTTGCGTGTAGACAGTCATTTTCTGCACCCTTTCTCTTGTCTAGCACATTGAAATTGCATGAATATATGTATTATTGATCATATTTTTCTGTCTCTGCTAACCCCTCCCCCGAAATACTCTTTTATCACACACATTTGCACACAATGCTCTCAAGCTTTTTAACGTTTAATCCATTTGACATATACATGTATAGGTCATGTATTATGGAAAGAAATATAGTATTATGGTAATATTATAGTACTATGGTAATAATATAATAGTATGGAAAAGCTGTCTGTGCCTCTGAGCAAGGCAACTTGCTCAGAGGCAGAGAGTGACAGAGTCTGGAGCAGTGGACGTTCAGTGACTTGTAGATCTGTTATTGTTGGTGCTGGAGGACCCCTGTCAGCACAATATATAGGCTTTCCGTGCTTGAAATGGTTTATTTTGAAGCATGCTTTTGAACTTGGATATTATTACCAGTAAGACGCCCTGAGCATCCTCCTGGGTGAAGACAGACTGCTAGGCGAGCGCTGGCGCTTTGGCATGGGCGTGCTGTCAGATCAACATATGATACATAAGATATACTCGAGGGGTTTCATGCTGGGCTCAAGGGCGCATTCATATACTCAAGGGGTTAATATTCTGCATTACTATGTGGGTGTATTCAGTGTGTGCAAGACCCACATGTAACCCATTTTTCACCCCTGTGTCAATCATCTATTGTTATCCTGGGCTCTACACACCCTCCACCAACCTAGTCCCCAAATATGGGGACAAGGGGAGAGCAACGGACTTGAACTCATGCTTGAGTGTCCAAGTTGCTCCTTTACACCTGACAGGGGGGAGTTTCCCTGGTTCGACGTAGCGCATGGAAGGAACACGTTATTCCAACCAGTTCCTTTCCCCTCCCTCAGGCGCCCCGGCTGGCCAGGGGGAGGCAGTTTAGTGACCAGGATTACTGCATGTTTTTTGTGAGGGTACCTACCCTAGGGGACACGGGGAGAACATGCAAACTCCACACAGAAAGGCCCTTTCGCCAACCCCGCCTTCGGGTATGGGCACTGATGACGCGGAGGAGGAAACACGCCGCCAGCACCCACAGCGTCCCGAGCGGGAATCGAACCCAGGACCTTCTAGCTGTGAGGCGACAGCACTACCAACTGTGCCACACGTGCCCCCTTCCTGCTCTTAATGTTTAATGATGGTGTTTGATTGTGTTGAGCAGGGAGAAAAATGTAGCAGAGCCGAACGCCAAGATAAAATATTAGATGCACACTTGTATTCTCAATCTATTATAAATATTGGTTAAATCTATTCGTGAGTTGTCTGACTGAAATGGAATAAATTTTGTTCTGGCCATACTGTATATGGAGCACGTATGGAATGTCAGAACAGGTCAGCTCCATATATGGAGATCTAAGGGTGGCAGCGGGGGCAGTATCTTGGGTGTACAGGATTTAGCGCCGGGCCTTAAATTTCGGGCCTGTTGAGAACTCTAGTTTTCGCCGGCTGCCGGGCGCTGCTGCACTAATAACTTTGGGGCAGGCCCGTCTGGAGTTTGAATGGACAGGTATCAGTCAAAAGGGAGACATCGAAGAGGAGGGATGGATGGGGAAGAACAGGTCAGCTCCATATATGGAGATCTAAGGGTTTGAGATCAGATGTATAATATTGAGGCCAATATTGATGACATCAGGTATCTACATATAAGGGCATTCCCATATACTGTATAGGCTTAATATTGATGACATCAGGGATCTCTATCCCTGATGATGTCACGTGATGTCACCAGGCATGACCATATATGGCGTGGGGTGAAGGATGGACGGACTGACTGATCGGAAATGCACGTTTTCATAGGAAATGCAAACAAATTCGAGGATTCTCTACGAACCTGTCCTGTTGCCCAAGTATGACAATGCCTGACGTCATATACCTGACATAATAGTACTTTTATTATTCGTCACTGCGAAGGTAATAGTTGTAACCTTACGTAACGCGCTACATGTTAACATTACACAAAACCGCGCTAGCTTGGCTGTCCTTGAATGCCATTAGATGTCACAGGCGTGTTCAGTACACACTGTAGCAACACATCAGGATCATAATATGAGGATCAACTTGCTTCAGTTACTTAACAATGGCTGCCTGTAGTGCCAGATCCATCTTCAGCCTGAGGTTCACTGTTCAGAAAGCAAGAGCGTTTACAAGATTCACACTGCTCCACAGTCCAAGAACATGTTTATCCCAACGTCACTACATTCTAATCCGGATCCCTAAAATGACATTGTTTTGCTGGGGTGCATTGAGTGTGTCTCCCTGCATGGCCATGTGCCAGGGAACGCTTAACACACCGCAGACCACAGGGAAGAAATGTGTAGCCCGAGTCCAGGTTGATAAACTTGTTTTCTGCTTGCGCCTCAGCCTCCGGGCACTGGTGCTGCTTCTCAGATTTGCCCCCCTTCTCCTCCTCTACCCCCTGACTTGGGTCTCCTCTCGCTGGGCGTCCTGCTGGCTGGATGCCCTGCTGTGGTTGACGGAGACCTCTGGCGTTACCTTCATCAAGCTGGGCCAATGGGCCAGCAGCCGGCGGGACGTCTTCTCCCAGGACTTCTGTGAGCGCTTCTCCAGGCTCCACGCCAAGGCACGCCCCCACTCCTGGGACCACACAGAGCGGCGCCTTTGCCGGGCGTTCGGTGACGGCTGGAGGAAGCTGCTTGTGTTTGAGAGCAAGGAGCCGGTGGGCTGTGGCTGTGTGGCGCAGGTGTACCGAGGCTCGGCCAGGGTGGACGGCGTGGCAGATCGTGCATTTCAGTCAATCCTGAAGGAGATGGAGAGAGGGGAGGATCTACTGGAGGCCTGGGAGATCCCTGGTTTCTGGGGAGTCGACAGATCCCTGCGGGGCCTCTGGAGGAAGAAGGGATGTGAGGACCCCCCAGGGAGTCAACACGCAGACATGGAGCATTTCATACCAGTGGCCATCAAGGTGCTCCACCCAGGCGTTAAGAGGCAGGTGGAAATGGACTTGCTGCTGATGAGAGCAGGCAGCCAGTTGCTCCACTGTCTGCCTGGACTTAAATGGCTCAGTCTGCCAGAGATCGTAGAGGAGTTTGGAAAGCTCATGACCGCGCAGACTGACCTCCGCTTTGAAGCAAGGAATATTGAGCGCTTCCGAGAACTTTAAGGATGTGGATTCCGTGAAGTTCCCCACTCCGTTGCAACCATTTGTCACCAGGACCATCTTAGTGGAAACCTTTGAAGATAGTGAGCCCATAACCAACTACCTGCGCCCTGGGTTTCCACGGGACGTGAGGCAGAGAATAGCCAGGATGGGAGTGCAAATCTTGCTAAAGATGGTGTTTGTGGACAACTTTGTCCACGGGGACCTTCACCCTGGAAACATCCTGGTCCAGCGTCGAGGGGATGTTCCCGGGGCAGGGGACACGTCCAGCGGCGGTGCTTGCATTCCAGGTGATACCCAGGGCAAGGTAACGCTGACCGACCTGTGGGACACGGTGGTGGTGAGCATCAGACCGCAGTCAGAACCTCTGCAGTTGGTTCTGCTGGACGCGGGCATGGTGGCCCAGCTTAGTGAGAGGGACCTGGCCAACCTCAGAGCCGTCTTCACCGCAGTGGTGCTACGGCAAGGGGAACGGGTTGCAGAGCTACTCCTGCATCACGCCAGGGCCAACGACTGTCAGGATGTACCCAGGTTCAAGAGGGAGATGGCCAAGCTGGTCAACCACGCCCTCAGAAACACCCTCTCACTGGGAAAGATTCAAGTTGCTGATTTACTCTCCAGAGTGTTTGGCCTTCTCATCACCCACAAGGTGAAGCTGGAGAGTAACTTTGCATCCGTTGTATTGGCCGTCATGGTGCTGGAGGGCTTGGGCAGGTCCCTGGACCCAAACCTGGACATCCTGGAGATAGCTAAGCCCCTACTCCTCAATAACTGTGCCTCACTACTCTGATTAACGGCTGTATAGAAAGCAAAAATCTGTCTCTTTTCTCAGAGTCCCCTATATACATGGAGATCTCTGTATCAGTAAGTCAGTCTGTCTGATTGACGGGCATCATTCCCAACTGACGACCGGTATATGTGAAACTTCTAAAGAATTCTAAATTAGATTAGTTAAGTAATTAAACCTCCCCTTCCTAAGCAGGATACTTGAAAAAGTTGGACATTTCAACAAAGTAAAAAACTTTCTAAATGAGAACAATATTTCATTATAGGTCTCAGAGCTAACCGTAGCAGAGAACCATAGCTCTCACTAAGGTGCTTGTTGATGTGAGACGTGCACTGTTAATAAGGCATCTGTTTTGGTTGTGCTTGACTTAAGCTCCCTGACCGCCTGTCTGTCTGTAATCAATACATGGACGAGTGATAATGTTATTAAATTAAATGAGGATAAGACAAGAGATAGTATTAGTTGGCCCCAAAGCTAAATGGGATGAGCTCTATAAAACACTTGGCAACCTGACCTCCTTGATTAAAACAGATACAGAAGTTGTTACTGTATTTTAGTCTCTGGTTTGAATTCTCAGTCCCATCAAGTAGGTTTGCAACTACTGATCATTTTGTTAGTTTATTAATTATTTCTATTGATCACTTTTTTGATTCACTGAATAACCAAGAAGCAATCTACGAAGTAAAACATACCGGTATATAATTAAAACAGTGTAATGCAAAAATAGCCAATCTACAAGCTTGCTTTTTAAAATGATTGTATTCAATCAATCAATCAATCAATCAATCATTCTCATGATCAATTTAATCAATTATCTAATTTAACTGTTGCACTCCTAGTTATTTTGGAATGTTATTTTAATTCTTAAATCATATATAAATAAAGTGAGATGCTTTCTTCTCAGTATTATTGCCAGAGTACAACCATTCCTAACATGCTTAAAATCTAATACATACTTTTACTCAAGTAGGTTGCACTACTACAATATGTTCTTTTTATAGTCCTTGCCAAAATGTCTGCTGAAAGGTTGCAGCTTAGACAGACAGAAAGAACTCTGCTGCTATAGCATAGGCGGAGCTTGAACTTGACGCCTGGGGGTGCGACTGCTTGGCCAATGACACCCGCGCGCGATTTTTTTGACCTTTATTTTATTATAAAGCCCCTAAAAATGAGTTATTTAGGTAGTACAGCAGCTCACACACATACACACATGCACTACAGCCATATAGCGAGTCATCATATCATGATAAGAGAGATGATTACAAACTACAGTCAGAAGTTAAGTTTAAAAAATATATATATATATATTATTTTTTTACTTTTTTTTTTTGCCAGGGGGTGCAGTGCACCCCCTGAACCCCCTCAAGCTCCGCCCATGTGCTATAGACTGCTAAAACAAAACAAAACAAATAAAAGAGAGAGAACACATTGCTCCAGACCAGTATACACTGGCTCCCTGTGTTTACCACAATTGATTTTAGTCCTCCTACTTGTTTATAAATCTCTCAGCGGGTGTGGGACGGCCCACTTCACAGTCCCTGTTGTTTGATGTTCGATCCTCTACCTCAGGCTTGCTACATAATGCATGACCATATATGTATTCAATAAAAACTGGAGAAGCAGCTTTCTTCCATTATGCTTACTAGTCCTTACCCGTTGTGAGATATTTGCCCCCCCCCCCCCCCCCCCTTGTGGCCGTGGGGGGTACTGCGCCCGGGTGCGTTTGTAATTGACTAATAAATTGGGAGTGATTGGTGCAGGCACTAAGGAGCTACGGCAGTGTTTCTGACAGACACACACACACACAGACAGACATTGTTAGAATTATAGTATGATGATGATTACGTATTGTAGTACTGTGTATTTACTGAAACCATCACGAGGCCTTTTGTCTTTGTTGTGTTGATCAGGTCAGGTGTGCCTGATGGGTTACTAATCACTGAAATAACTCTCCCTCATCCTGATGAATACACCAAAACCTTTCAGGCTCGCTGTGTGTGAAAGGAGCTGCTCGCTGTGTGTGAAAGGAGCTGCTCGCTGTGTTTG
The DNA here is from genome assembly GCF_964188405.1 of Protomyctophum parallelum. Classification (NCBI taxonomy): domain Eukaryota; kingdom Metazoa; phylum Chordata; class Actinopteri; order Myctophiformes; family Myctophidae; genus Protomyctophum; species Protomyctophum parallelum. The sequence continues at coordinate 11,841,556 of NC_139711.1, forward strand.
AAAGGAGCTGCTCGCTGTGTGTGAAAGGAGCTGCTCGCTGTGTTTGAAAGGAGCTGCTCGCTGTGTTTGAAAGGAGCTGCTCGCTGTGTGTGAAAGGAGCTGCTCGCTGTGTGTGAAAGGAGCTGCTCGCTGTGTGTGAAAGGAGCTGCTCGCTGTGTGTGAAAGGAGCTGCTCGCTGTGTGTGAAAGGAGCTGCTCGCTGTGTGTGAAAGGAGCTGCGAGAAGATCCAGTGCCGATAAAAGCGCTCGCCGTTCGCTTTTTACCAAAGCATTTTTATAGCCTTGCCCTTATGTTTTAAATGTTCCCGTTACATGTTTTTAATGGTGTGTTGTTTCTTCTGCTTTTATTTATTTGCTGTAGCACTTCTGACGAATATAAAGTGTGTTATAAATAAAATCCATTATTATTATTATTATTATTATTATAGTATGAACTGGGTTTTGACCGTGTCCCGAGAAATCCTGTATTACAGCCAATGAGAGCAAGATAGCTGTATGTGCTCACTGAAAAAAGGGCTTCGTTACGCCCTCCATATTCATATGGTCAATGCCTGTGTGAAAAGTGGGAGTGATTGATGCAGGCAGTAAGGAGCTACGGCAGTGTTTCTGACAGACAGACACACACACACACACACACACACACACACACACACACACACACACAGACAGACATTGTTAGAGCTGCTCGCTGTGTTTGAAAGGAGCTGCTCGCTGTGTGTGAAAGGAGCTGCTCGCTGTGTGTGAAAGGAGCTGCTCGCTGTGTGTGAAAGGAGCTGCTCGCTGTGTTCCCGTTCCATGTTTTTAATGGTGTGTTGTTTCTTCTGCTTTTATTTATTTGCTGTAGCACTTCTGACGAATATAAAGTGCGTTATAAATAAAATCCATTATTATTATTATTATTATTATAGTATGAACTGGGTTTTGACCGTGTCCCGAGAAATCCTGTATTACAGCCAATGAGAGCAAGATAGCTGTATGTGCTCACTGCTCACAGCCACCACAGAGAGAGACGATGCAGAGACCCTTTCCAGATATTGTATAAAACTGTTGCAGATTACACTTTTTCATAGATTTCATAAATAGCTTCATAGACTTGTTTAATAATAATAATAATAGCTCAAATTTATATAGCGCTTTTCTAAATACCCAAAGCGCTTTACATAAAACACTAGGAACAGACATTATTCAAGAGAACAAAAACAAGCAAAACAAGTACAAAATCAGTGCAATGTCAAAAACATAAAAGGATAAACAAGGGATGGGAGGACATCTTAACCAGACCTCAGCTGGGGAAAGCTATCTTGAAGAGGTGGGTTTTGAGTGAGGTTTTGAAGGAGAGGAGGGAGGAGGCGACTCTGAGATGGTTGAGGAGTGCATTCCAGAGGGAGGGGGCAGAAACATAGAAGGCCCTGTCTCCCCAGGTGCGGTACTTGGCCTTGCAGACCTTCAGGAGGTTGGCTTGTTTGGCAGCACTGTCATCAGTGATATGAAAGTTGATGTTTTTTTGTCTGTTTATTTACACATTATCTGTGCCATTAATATGTTGGATTCATGTTAATGTGTATTTTCAGACATCTAACCGCTGAAACCCTCAATACTTTCGCACACTTGACCTCTACAGCAAACCTCGTTGGTGTAGAGGTGCAACACATTGTGAGCTTGCAGATGGGCAGATCATGTTTTATGAAGACACATGACCTATACAATATTAGTGCATGGGTGCATACTCGTGCACAAACAGTTATACTGTAAGGTGATGGGATGGTTTAGGGGTTTAAAAAGGGGTTGATTTGAATCAAGACCTTTTTTAGACTTTGAAAAGCAAAAACAAACGAGTACCAGCAGGAACTTGCAGCCCACATTATTTAAGGTAAACCGTATACAGAATGTGAGAATCCCTTATGTTCACGAGGCTTAATTGTATTCAGCGTCGATCCAGCTTTGTTATAGCAGCTGCTGAGAACAAGCTCTTACACCCCCTTGTGAAAACATACAAGTCTTGAAGTACAGTAATTAGTAGTAGAAAACCAAATCCAACCCTGGCCCTGAACTATTGTAGTGTGTTGTTATGTACAATGTACAGTACATTAGCTGTCTTATCCTAAGCTCCTGTTAATTGGTCCACACACACATGCACACACATCCATCTAACATCGAATATCTGTGAAATGAAACTATAAAAAAATACACTATATAATTATATGTCTATACGTTTGTGCAACACTGTCACACTCTACGTCTACACCAACCTTCAGAACCCTGTTAATTATTGCTATATATAATTTATAACTCTGACCGTCCAGAGAATGTTGTGCATTTCCCCTGCAATCCAATGAGTGAGAATTAATTAATTCTATGCCAAAAAATGGCCAAAAAGGGCCTGGGCCGTGGCTCAGCGGTCCAGGCTGGTAATCCAGTCTGGCAGTGTGTTGCGAGTTTGTCTCCCAATCTCGACGGCCTTTACTGCATGTCACCCCCCCCCCATCTCTCTCCCCATTTCCTGTCTCTGTCCCTCTATAAAAAAAAAAAACTAATAAAATAAAGGCGAAAGCCAAAAAAAGAGAAAAAGGCCAAAAAGAAGAATAAAAAACAACGATACAACTTGAACGAACAGTGGGAAGAAGAGGTCTTCTTCATAAGAGTGAAGGAAGTATGAGGCCAGTCTGCTGCTGCCCCTAAAAGAATAAGAGTGAAGGAAAAGGGTGCTTGTCTACTTAAATATGCAGTGCGGCTGTGGGTGACAAGAGACATTGCATGGAGGCAGTAACTAAATACACTGAGTAATTTTGAGGTGTTTTTTTTTTTTACTTTACTGGAGTATTTAAAACTTTCATTCTACTCCACTACATCGCAAAGGAAGATTATGCACTTTTACTCCACTATAATTATTTGAAAACATTAGTTACTAGTTACTTTGTAGATTTAGATTATTGCAAAGCCACTTCAGACCTCAATTCTTTGGCAATTTGAAAATGGCCGATCTACAAGCTCATAACACGCCATAAAGTGACTCATTATGAGCTCGTAGATCTTCTATTTTCAAAGGATTTTTATGCATTTTAAAACTTGTGAAATGGGACCTTCGGCATAATGAGTACTTTTACTTTTGGTACTTTAACCCATTTTGGGCGGGAACCCCTTTTGGTGTTTTAAACATTATGTTGTAATTTAGCTATTTAAAAATAGCAGATCTAATAGCAAATCTACGAGTGGCGCACTACGAGCTTGTAGGTCTGCTATTTTTGAGGATTTATAAGATTTATAAGATTCTTTTTTTATTTTCGAGGTCAATGGGTTAAGTACATTTTGATACCAATACTTATGTACTCAAGTAAATTTTGAATACCAAACTTGTTCCTGCAACAGACTATTTCTACAGAGGGTATCTAAAACATAAGTACTTTCTTCCGTCACAAGCTGTTGTCTGTGACAACAGAAGGTGGCCCTGCGATGACCCGCCGTCACACAGGCTTTCGGCGCACAATGCAAAGGTGACCCAGATGTCCCCCAAATTTACCTACATTAACCGCTGGCGTTGTTCGCCATATGTTGCAAAAAGTGGCGGGCTTTGATCTGCGTAATGACTGCTGACACCACATCCGTAAACAACATCCGCTCCTCCGCAGCAGAACAAACACGGGTCATTCAGGGTTCTGCCGGAGCAGCTGTCAGCTGAATATGAAGACATGTTTCTACACAGTGACGTCCCACCAAGCGGGATACGAGTTTAGGTTTCTGAAGCGTTTTGTTTTTGTCACTTTTGGGTGTAATCAAAGAGTTCCTGGAAAACAGCGGTGGGTGTGTAGCCGATAATTGTTTTACCCAACCCTTTTCCTTGCAATTTAATTCCTCACCAAAAATGTCTGTGTTGCTACTGCTTTTGTACTAGGGCTCGGCAATTAAACGACGTTTTTTCCTTTTATATCTATGAATCAACATGAAAAGATTGTAACAGATTATCTTATAATCAACTAAATCAATTAGTATGATGTACCACTTAACCCTGTATTATACTTTCTTATTTTCTTTAAAGAATCATTCATTAATTGCAACCGAGGCATATGTTGTACCCCACTGGCTCACCTGGCAGTGAGGAGCCCCCACCGAGAGGACGCAGCACCAACGTCCTACTCCTCCCGTTCAACATTCTCCGCTCACAGCCACCGGCCCCAGCCCACAGGGCCCACAGGACATGCAATGACAAAGATCACCGCGCGGCCAAAGCCGGATGCATCGTGATGGATTTGAGGGCCTAGCGTAGAGTCCGCAGTGGTGGGCATGGTGCTTTATCTCTGCGCCACCTGACTGTGAGACCATGTGTTCCTTTTTTTGTGTTGTCACTGCTGTTCCTGCTGACATCGTACTGGCTCACCTGCCAGTCAGGAGCCCCCACCAGGAGGACGGCTCGCCTGCCAGTGAGGAGCCCCCACCAGGAGGACGGCTCGCCTGCCAGTGAGGAGCCCCCACCAGGAGGACGGCTCGCCTGCCAGTGAGGAGCCCCCACCAGGAGGACGTAGAGCCTGCCAGTGAGGAGCCCCCACCAGGAGGACGTAGAGCCTGCCAGTGAGGAGCCCCCACCAGGAGGACGGCTCGCCTGCCAGTCAGGAGCCCCCACCAGGAGGACGTACTGGCTCACCTGCCAGTGAGGAGCCCCCACCAGGAGGACGGCTCGCCTGCCAGTGAGGAGCCCCCACCAGGAGGACGTAGAGCCTGCCAGTGAGGAGCCCCCACCAGGAGGACGTAGAGCCTGCCAGTGAGGAGCCCCCACCAGGAGGATGGCTCGCCTGCCAGTGAGGAGCCCCCACCAGGAGGACGTAGAGCCTGCCAGTGAGGAGCCCCCACCAGGAGGACGTAGAGCCTGCCAGTGAGGAGCCCCCACCAGGAGGACGTAGAGCCTGCCAGTGAGGAGCCCCCACCAGGAGGACGTAGAGCCTGCCAGTGAGGAGCCCCCACCAGGAGGACGTAGAGCCTGCCAGTGAGGAGCCCCCACCAGGAGGACGGCTCGCCTGCCAGTCAGGAGCCCCCACCAGGAGGACGTACTGGCTCACCTGCCAGTGAGGAGCCCCCACCAGGAGGACGTAGAGCCTCCATCCTACTCCTCTCGCCTAGCACTCCCTGCTGACAGGTGCCGCCCCAGCCCGTAGGAGTACTTGCAGTGACCAATATCACCCAGCTTCCCCGTCTCAAACAACTGCATACTGTACGTATAGTATTGACACTAGACAAAGCCGGGGAGTTAGACCTTGCATTCCTAATCCTAATGGACATAACTGGGAAGATGTGAACACAATTAGAACTGTGAGCTGCAAGGCGCCACATGCTTATACTCTCTTCTGAAGTGCTGAAGTGCTGTTTTTAAAGCAAGCATGAGCCCTTTCTCTGTGCAGTTAAAGAAAAATAAATACATTGCTGCACTTTCCTTCCGTACACCCAGTACTGAACGACAATGTGTCTGCATCTTCTGGGGCCTTGGACAGGACTGCCGAAAATACAGTCCACTCATAAATAAACTTGGATAAGAGTTTGAAGACAGCTTCTGTGACTTTCATAAGCTGGGGGCCATGTGTCATTTTAAAATCCTTTCATGCTGGTGGATATAACATGCACTGCTGAGCACCTAAGTACAGCATTGAACTTGGATGCTGGTGGACGGTGGGGAAAAGATGGAAATGCTCACGTTGCAAAGTTAAATTCACCATAACCACATAAACCCCTAAATACTTAGTTGATGTCCCTCAGGGCTCTATACTTGGTTGGCTCCTTCTTTCCTCGCTCTACACAAAATCTCTTCAACCAGTGATTTTTCTCACATGCTTTTGGACCATCAACGGACGGTGAAAAAGGTACAAAGTTATCCAAAGAGGGCACCTACAAATTGACTACAACTCTCAAGCTTAGAATTGAGCTAAAGACTACATCTCCCATTACACGTCCAGTGCACATAAAGTCATGTCGCTGGAGTTTTGTTTTCTGTAGGAGAGTAGCATTGTCAGTCATCCGTCGTTTCATCAAACAAACTAAATAACACATTCTGTTAAGGAGCACTTCACCCATTTACAACCTTATCTTTATATCTTACATACAATAAGGTATGATAATTATAAGATGGCACAATGTCCGTCTAGCCCACCTGTGTTGGGGATGGTCAGCCTGCCTCCCAGGAAGTTGAAGGTGCCGAAGGAGGTGTTGGCCATGTCGCGCGGCAGCGTCTTGAAGTAGCCCTGATTGGACGACAGCCTGCTGACGAAGTCAGCCGGGTCGCCGGGGGCGACCAGCTTGCCGTTGTGCAGTGTGTGTGAGCCGTTGGCGGGCAGCGGGTCCAGCAGCGGGCCTGTACACGCACAATACATGAGAATACTCAGAATACTCGGAACGACAGGCCAGAGTAAAATAATCGAAAATGTCATTTCAGTGCCACTTAAATCCTGCTGTAATATCGAGAGTTCAGGTATAGGCATGGCAATCAGGGTCTCCATGCTCGCCTCACTCATTCTGACTTCATTCTTATTCGCTAATAGTAAATTTAAATTCATAACATACACCCACAGCAGTCAGACGGTCTCTCCACATTCAACTTCACTCAGCTCCCTTCATTCTCATTCGCTAACAAGCGAACACAAACATGTACGCCCTCAATCTAATTATATTTTAAGCACTCTTTAGGCTCAGCCTCAGCATTGGTCAGTGGTCACAGCTCTGTTCCTGCAGCTGTCTCTTATCAAACTCCCTTCACCTTCCCAGCCTCCTCCTTGAGTTAAATGTGTGATTCTGTGGATTGTGTGGATGGTATATGCCCTTACATTTTCATACAATAACTCACACCGCCAAACTGTATACAATATCATGGCAATACATGGTTAGATCCTGATGAAAGTGTCTAACTGAAATGCTGTTAGATAACTCTCAGGTCTGTTTTCTGTCTCTTTCTGTTGGGATCAGGCCTGGAATTTCTTCATTTTAGGGGCAAGGCCACTTGGCCTTTAGTGTGGTCAAAGTTTTGAGGGCAAAGACCGAGTGCCAGGGCATGAAGGCCATCAATTAAAACAATGATTTTAGCTTAAAGGTTAAGGATGATTATGTTTTTTTATTTTTATTTCAAGGCGAACATTGGTTCAGAACAGTGCTTCTTAAATAAATAATCACAGCTTTAAATAACAAAATATAAGTAGCTACTGTTGTAAAATATTGTAAACATGTCTGCAACATGTATTGGGGTCCCAGTCGAGAGATGGAAATCATAATGAAATAACCTAGGACCCTGTCACCCTAGGGCCCTAGACTAATTCAGATACATTTAATTTGGGGGTCCTTGAAAATGGCTGAGGATCACTGGGTTAAACTGTGAGTTAATTAACAGAAAATACAATGACAGCCTACATAACTTTTGAATGAGGGCTTGGTTTAGAAAAGCCTATATTTTGTGCTAAAGTAATATATTGAATAACACAGAAATAAGATTTTCCCATTCAGACACAGAAGTACTGGCCTATGTCTGCATTAAATTGTCTAAGGAAAAAAACAAATACCTCTTTGTCACTCACTGCTACAAAGTTGTTTCAGTTCACTTTAAGCTCTGTATAGAGATTCAAAATGTTACACTTTCTGTTGTAGGTTAGTTGTAGTGTAGTTTGTTAAACACGTAATTGGGAAGCTTAACAATTTAATTGACTACAGGCGATAGAGTGAGAGACAACGCGTCGTCAACGCTGCATGCCCAGCTGTGCATGGGTTGAGACGAGTGGATGTTTTTCTTTTCTTTTCTTTTTAACATGATTACGGCTTCAGTTAGCGTCTTGTGTTGTTGTTGTTGTTGTTGTTGTTGTTGGAAGCTGTTGCTGAATTAAGGACTTTTCAGATGGAATAATTTATTTGGAACAATAAAACAAGAAGACACGCAGCAGGAGGACTGCACAGGTAAGAGGAAAGAGGTAGAAGACTACGTTTGCACACGACAAGCTCAATTGTTCAACTGTAAAACATGCGTGGCTCACGCAGTTCATCAATTTGACCCAACATGAAACCTACATTTATAACAGTGAAGGTCCCGTTACTTTAGTATTACCCCGCTCTGAATCTCGCCAGCCATCATCTCCCTTCACGTTTGTCATGAAATAACAGCAGAATAGCAGCGTGGCTAGGCTGGCTGACTTGTGTTAAGAGTGTCTATAATAAGTATAATATACGACATCTACAGGAATATAGCCATGATAAGGACCAACCAAGGTTATCATTTATATAGACTCCTCCAGACTTTTATAAATGTACTGTACAGTACATGCTGCAGTCTCTGAAAGCTCCTACCGTTATTAAAAACAGTGACTCATTCTACTCTTTGCGGAAATTACTTTTTGAGATTCATATTGTATAATGTTGCTGTCGGGTGGAAACCCGACAGCCAAGACGGCTACATTTTGGGATTAAAAAAAAAAAAAAAAAAATCTAAAATAGCAGATCTGTAATAATCCAGTATTTGACAAATTAATGTTAATAGGAGACCAGAGAACAACTACATGTAAAACAACGTCTTTGTGCCTCTCAGTGATTAGTTGTTTTGTTTGTTTCTATTAACCTCTTATATAGTTTTACATTGGTCTCCTATACCACAGTAGCGTAAGCAAATTATGTAAAATGAAATACTTTTAAGTAGATTAGGCAGGCCTAAAGTTCCATGGTGTGTTCAAAGACTGAGCTTAAATCAGAATGTGCTACTAAAAGTAACCCTACACCTAAGTTGCTAAAATACTTTTAGGTCTTAATACTAAAAGTTTCTAAACCATATAATTTTATCTTATAATAAAATAAGGGTTAGGGGGTTTTCCAGAACTGACCGTTGCTCATGGAGAACTTGGCGGTGTTGTCGTGGCGAGAGCGCAGCGTGCCCTGGTAGCTGGTGGTGGTCGTGGTCAGGTCAGGCTGGATGGTCAGCAGATGAGAGTTCTCTATAGGGGGGGCAAAACACCAGCAGAAAACACGTTAAGGCTCCAAGATATATCAAAGATTTTACTTACCTTCATTCAAGGTATGATCATGCAAGGTATACAGTACATATCACGGGGGAAATGACATATTATTATGTCTATTTGCCAATTGAGCAATCCCATCGGCAAAGCACTGTGAACATTCAACTTGATATGCGCACAGCTGCTCCTCCCCGCCCCTCTCAACTGAACGTTTTCTGTTTATGTACTTCCCAGTAAAATGTACTTCCCCAAATCCAAAAGGAGAATTTTATTTTCCACCCTGAATGGCAGCACGCCTAATATAATTATTGCATTTAGGCTATGTGCAATAATGCAACTGAAAGTCAAAGTCCAGTGGCATTATATTGCCTTTAGTTAGGCTAGATATTTGTTTTACATATTGAATTAATATGTCTTTAGTTTGCTAAACTTAACCTTCATCATTATCGAGTTATATCGTTATTGAGGTATTTAACAACGTTATCGAATATTGCATGCACAAACAAAAACACACACACACACACACACACACACACAAAGAAAATGTATGAATGTGGAACAGCAGAGTATTTGGGGCTCAATACATGCACACACGCGTGCAGGCAGTCATATCCTGTAAAGCTGTCACAACACACGCACAACGCTGAGAGAAATGATCCAATCTGGCATACCATACAACAACACATTTTGCTCTCACACAAATACAAATGTTCACTGCTTGTTGACAACACACACAACACCCTGAGCCAGTCGCTTTCCGCCTTCCTCTCTCTGTCTCCCACACACACAGTGTCTGTCTGTCTGTCTGTCTGTCTGTCTGTCTGACACACACACACACACACACACACACACACACACACACACACACACACACACACACACACACACACACACACACACACACACACACACACACACACACACACACACACACACACACACACACACACACACACACACACACACACACACACAGCAAACTGGTTCATGAAAACAAGCCCAAAAGAAGCAACCTAGGCCAAGAGCACTTTAAACCTATGTATATACATCGGCAATTTGATCTACAAGATCTGTAGATCTGCTATTTAAAAAAAAAATGAGGAAAGAATTTGCTAAATGTGAAATATATTTTATAGAGGTCCCTGGCACAATTTATAATTTCAGAAGGAGGTCCGTGGACAAATAGCCTGCACAATAATTACAAACATAGGAAGCAAGCCCAAAATACACAAGCCCAAAAAACTGCAACAACCTTGCTTATAATAAGCCGACATGGCAACACTATCTTATTCTCCCTCTGTCTCTATTTATCCGTTTCCCTCTCCCCTCTCCCCCCTCTCTCTCCCCCTCCCTCCCTCCCTCCCTCCCTCCCTCCCTCCCTCCCTCCCTCCCTCCCTCCCTCTCTCTCTCTCTCCAACATCAACACAATCAATTCCAAACAGCACTGCGAGGGAGAGACTGAACGGAGCACAAAGGCTTGTTTTGTGTTTGTTTTGTCCTGGTGAATCACAGACGTTTTGCAACATGGCTTGAATCTCCATCCAGCACGCAGACAGACTAGTTGATCCGTTGCATCAAAGTGAGCAGGCAGGCAGTATGGTTCATCCACTGTCAACGATTAGTTGGCCCAACATAATGGCTAGGGGATATCAGCTGAAACCATGTCTTATTTGTGTGGTTTTTTATTGTAAATTAACACCCTTACTTGATCATGCTATATAGCGTCACACAAAAGCATCAAAAGTAGCAGGTACGAAAGCTCAAAACATGACGCAAAGCGACGCGTTTTGACCTTGATCTGCTACTTTAGAATTTGAACAGTTTTGGACATAATTAATAAGTAAATAAATAATGATGATGTTTCCACCAGACAGAGGAGATATATTGTTCAGTTCGATACCAATGTTGCATTTTTAAGGCCAATATGACCGATACGGATACGATGACCGATATATCGTGCATCCCAAATAATGAGCCCCATTTGGAGAAAACTCAGTATGAAAACCTTTAGCAGAAAATAGAACATCTACACAAGCTCATGATGCGTCTCGATCAGCTATTTTCAATTTAATTAATACATAAAACCAGTAGAGCCCTTAGGGACATCCGGTCAACCAAGTATACAGTAGGTATGAAGCGGTTAAGTTGCTTAGTGTAACAGCATATATTGGTAATCTTCAGTATCAAAAAAGAAAAGCCTTGGCAACAGGATTTCTTTGTGTGTGATGAACACACAGTCATCAGCAACACATCTGAGGCAGTCCAGCCAAGAGCAGATGATGTCACATGATCTTGGGTGTAAATAACAAAACAAATACCGTTAATATTAACTGTCTGGCCCTGGCCCTGTGAGAAGCCTTTCTCAGTTAAACCCAGTTCATCAACCCAAATAAACCTGGCCAACCATGAGAAGCGCTTACGCTTACATTTGTGTAACCTGCCTGTGAGAAATGCACGCTGATTGAGTGTCACACACACAAGCTGGCACCAAGGCCTGCAGCTATGCGCACGCACGCACGCACACACACACACACACACAGGCACACACACACACACACACACACACACACACGCTCCATCATCAATCTCTCTCAGACTAGCACCCTCTATAAACAGATTCACCACACCACCGCGACCGTACTAATGAGGGATCAATGTGTTCCATGGTGATGAATGGTCCACCGTGGACACAGACAGACAGACAGACAGACAGACAGACAGACAGACAGACAGACAGACAGACAGACAGACAGACAGACAGACAGACAGACAGACAGACAGACAGACAGACAGACAGACAGACAGACAGACAGACAGACAGACAGACAGACAGACAGACAGAGAACTGTGTTTTCCGTACTGCTGTAGGGGTGAGGGTCTGAGGATGGACAGACAGACAGACGGACACATAATTATGTGACCAGATTTGACTGAGAGCCTGAAGTTTTTCTCCTGAATGAGTTAATAGCACAGGCAGACTCTTCACATACTAGAGCATGTTTGAAATAAGTGTCAGAGCTGAACTCGACATGTAAATATGAAATAAATGCCCAAACATGTAGCTAGGTGTAATGTTAGAGACCACAGAAGTGAACCTTTCAAGGCTGTTTTCTTAACTCGTTGTTTTCTGCAAGACATTACTCTATAAGCCATATCTCCAAAACTGGTGGGTCAAACTGAACAACCAATACAGGTATGTCAATTTGAAGCTATGATTCCCTGCTTTCACATGACATGAAAAAACGAAAATCCAATGGCAGTCCCTCAGTCAAATCTGGTCACATATAACAGAACAGTGTTTTTCTCCGTACTGCTGTTGGGTGGGGGGGGGGGGGGGGGGGTCTGAAGACAGACAGACGGACAGCACATATACAGTAATAGAACAGTGTGTTTCTCCGTACTACTGTTGGGTGGAGGGTCTGAAATACAGACAGACGGACAGACAGACGGACAGCACATATAATAGAACAGTGTGTTTTTCCGTACTGCTGTTGGGTGGGGGTCTGCTGCTGCGCTGCGGCCTGTGCGGTGCCCACACACCTGGCTTGCTGGGCTTGATGCCCATGGGCTGGAAGCCGGTGGTGAGGATGGAGGAGTCGGCCACGTCGGCGTCCAGGCCCTCCTTGCGCCGTCGGTACACCAGCACCACCACCACCAGCAGCAGGCTGAGACACAGCGCCACCGCCACCATGCCCACGTACAGAGCCACCTCCTCCGGGCCGCCCGCCGCTGCAGTACAGGAGGGGGGGGGGGGGGGGGGGGGGGAGAAAAACTGTGGATTTAGTTTTTTTTAAAGGGGTTGAATTGTTAAGCAGTCTTAAATAAAACACTTTTCTCAAACAGTTTGTGGGGACCCATCATGTTTGGGCTGCGGGACAGTTTTTAACTCGCAAGTAAATATCCTGCTTAATTTATATCTAAATATAGATAGATAGATAGATAGATAGATAGATAGATAGATAGATAGATAGATAGATAGATAGATAGATAGCTTTATTGTCATTCAGCAGATCATAAAATGCATAAGAGAACGAAATGTCGTTTCTCTGGCTTTTAGTATGCTAGTTAAAAGAGAGCTAAAATACTATATAGATTTTAGATTTTAATAGTATTTTAGCTCTCTTTTAACTAGCATACTAAAAGCCAGAGAAACGACATTTCGTTCTCTTATGCATTTTATGTATCTGCTGAATGACAATAAAGCTATCTATCTATCTATCTCTATCTATCTTAAAAATGCAATATGGAGCTGGACTGTTCTAACATCATTCTGACGTCTGCATAGACGCCCATATTTGGGCATGCCTGACAAAAAAGAAGGGCATAAAATGGACACAGACGTAATATAATTTCCAACTTGCATCGTTCCAAGTAGGCCAGTGCCCAAAAGGCACCACTCTATTATCTATAAGTCACAACAACACAAAGACAATTCCAACAATTTTCTAAAGAATTTCATAAATAAAATCATTAATCATTTCCATGAATGAATAAAAACAAAGTTCAAGAAGTAGTGAAAATAGCAGATACTGAATACAAGCCCAGAACGTGGCGCAAAGATGAGCTTGTAAATCTGCTATTTTCACTAGTTTGGGTCCCGGGGCTTACGTCAAATTTGTCTTCTGGGTCTTGAGCTAAAAATAAAGTTTGGGAAGCACTGACTTAGACCATTTAGACTTAGTGAACTGGAACCTGAGTTAGCCTCTGTAGTTGCAGTGCTTTTTCCCGTCATTAAGATAAGTTTCGGAATGCAGCTTTAAGTTGCTCAAATCAGAATGCCCTCATTGCAGCCACCGAGAGCCTGATTTGATTTGTAATAATCTCCTTCTCGTTTTTTTATGCAGCAAAACTGTCCAGGCAGCGAAAACGAGGAGCTCTCCCTCAATGTCATACCACGTATGTTTGAAGAAAAGTTGAATGACTAAGAAAAATGAAAAAGAAAAATGAATAAATAGCGATGCCCACTGCTGCATTTGCACTAGCATTTTTATTACACCATCCTTGCCAAGGTTCTGCCTGGAAAAATCTGTGTAGGAGGGTCTGTTTAATGGCCCTGCGTCAACTCAACATTTCTCGCTCTGCATCGAAACACTGCATCTCTCCTGAAATGTTTAAATATTGCTGCCGTCGGGCATTAAACCCTGTATCTCCATATTTGCGTGTGTTTTAATGACTTTCATCATACGTGTTGCGTAAAAGTATAGTGAAAACAGCGATCTATATATAAGATCACAAGGGTTTGTGTGCGTCTGTGGGCTTGCGTCTGTGGGCTTGACGTCACTTGATGTCATGCCATTGACAAGACAGTGGATTGTCAGTAAATTGCCAGTGAGACATTTGCTAAGGTGTTGTTATGTAAATGGTATTCAGATTATTTTTTACAATGATTTCAGGAACGAAAGAGAAAAAATTGCAGGGATAAACAGTGAAAAGAACCTTGTGAAAACAAGTATTTCCTGAGGAAAGGAAAGTGTTGGAATGGCACATCTGTAGGTCCATTGGAACAGTTTCTTTCCTTTCGCTTTTCCTGAAAAGTAACAGTTTTGGACATACAAGGTTTCCATCCGCCGGCAGTCTGGAAGGAGACGAGGCTAGTTGAGCTCTAAAACCCTTACGTAAGCAACCCAAACACTACTGTAGCGGCTTCTGCATCAACATGGAGTCCAGGACCAGCCACCAGACATCAAAAAGCACCACTTCCTTAAGCATCAAAGCGACTGCATCAAATAAACACTGTAGCTATTACATAAATGAACACTTAACACATGGGCGCCCATGCGCGCACACACACACACACACACACACACACACACACACACACACACACACACACACACACACACACACACACACACACACACACACACACACACACACACACACACACACACACACACACACACACACACACACACACACACACACACACACACACACACACACTTCAATCACAGAGGATGACCATAAACAAATGAGGGGATTTGCTTATGAAATTCTGGTCTATTCAGTCTCTCTCAAAAAGCAGGGAGATGCCTGCTAAGCCTTGACAACCATCATCGGTGTGTGTGTGTGTGTGTGTGTGTGTGCATGCGTGCATGCGTGCGTGTGTGCGTGCACATATTGAGGGAGAAATGGGATTTTCCACGGCTGTCTTCCCAGCCCTGTGCGGGTGTGTGCGGTGGCGGAGGTTTGGTTGGTCGCGGGGGCTCTTTCTAGGGGGCTTTGCGGCAGCCTATGGTGGCCACGGGCAACAGGGGCGTAGCACCGTCTACTCAGCAGCAGCAGAGAGGGAGCACATGTAGCCACTCGGGCTGTGAGGAATGGAGGTGCGTGGCGCAGAGGAGGCTGCCGAGTGTGGTGAGCCAACCGCACGGATCACAGAGAGACAAAGAGCAGGGGTGGGTGGGAAGCAACTAAGTACTTTTACTCAAGTGCTGCACTTGAGTACAATTCTTGAGGTACTTCACTTGATCTGGTTTCCATTTTTGAGTACTTACTATACGTGAATACTGAAACCAGATATAAGCATTAAGGAACGTTTATGCATGCTTTATGTGTACGATGTAAACTCTTAATTTCAATTATCCAGCCATTCAGTTGGATTTTGGGGGGAATCCCCAAAATAATTTGGCGAATGGAGAGGTGTCTCCCTGCCAAAATCCCCCCCCCCCATAAATACATCAATCAATCAAAATGAAATTAATACTTTCAGCGCCATTACCCTACATCTAGGTCAATTGAAGCCTATTTTTTGACACTACGCTTACCGCCATTGCTGTTGATGAATGGCAATTGCGCTTTTATAGTGAATTTGAACAATCGAGCCATAATGCTACTTACCGGTACGTTAGCCGGTTAGCTAGCTATGTTGTTAGCACAGCACTGGATCGCCCATCTTAGATCGTCGTCACCATAATAATCCATGCTATCTGTTTCTTTCGCCTGTATCTCCTGTTCCTTGTCCCAGATGGCATTCTTGGTCAAAACAACGTTTCTTTGACGGAACAGAGCCGGCGATGTGGAGCGTTCCAGTGCACCGGTTTGGATTCATATTGTAAACAAGGCCTGTCCAGGCTCCGTTCAGCTTGCTAGGTTAATACTACTTCCGGTAGACTGGAAATGTGTCTTTTTAAAATAAGAGCTCGACTGGAAAAAATGCTGGTGTGAATTAGATCCTATTTTTTCTAAAAATACTAGCGCTGTAAGGGTTTAAAATCAAGATTTGATTTTGTATATGTTTTTGAAAATAACAGATCTACAAGCTCACATCGTGTCGCATTGTATCGCGTTATGAGTATCGGCTATTTTGAAATAGCCGTAGCCTATAGTTGCTTCTTTTGGGCTTGTTTTCATAGACCTGGTTTATTTCTCTCGCAAAATCTGGCAACACTGGTGGTGTTTTTTTTTGTCCTCATTCACATTTACAGCAGAGGCAGGGAGGGCCAAATATTCGGCTGTGGGTCACTGGCCTTTAGCCCTCCCAGAGAATTGGATGTGGGGACGTTAATGAGAGATGCAGCCGTGGTCGGACCTTGTTCTGTTCGACAGCTGCTCGTGGGCCTGTGAGGGCTCTGTTCACACTTAAAACCCTCTGTCCACCACCAGCCCTGAATCAAACCATGAGATATACTTTGATTCTTTTTACTAGCAATACCACAATATAAAAAAAAGACTGTTGCAAATAAAAGGCCTGTATTCAAAATCTTACTTGAGTAAAAGTACAAACATATTGGCACGAAAATATACTTGCAGTACCGAAGTTAACTAAGTACTAATTGGCAGGGAGAAGGTAGTAGAAGGGTAGTAGATCAATCGGTTTGGTTCTTTAGTTGAATGAAGCTTGTTTTGACCAAAAACGGAAGAAGAATCCGAGATAAATGCATTTTAGTAAATATATTTACATTGAGACGGACTTGTCACTTCCGGTTCATTTCTCGGTTTCCTATCAACCTATAGCGCCATTCATACGTTGGCGAAGAGCTCGTAAGATCTAGCGTAATCAATGAAAACCCTGAAGTGACATCTGGGGACGTCACTGGCGGTTAACCCATTTTGTGCGGGAACCCCTTTTGGTGTTAGCATTATGTCATGCTTTAGCTATTGAAAAATAGCAGATCTACAAGCTCATAGCGCGCCACCGAGTGGCGCGCTACGAGCTTGTAGGTCTGCTATTTTTGAAAAATCGAAGAACGACTCACATAGAAACATAGCTTTTTCAGAAAACTGTCAGGATGTAGAAGAGATTCTTTTAATCTGATCTCAGGTCAGAATGGAAAACTGTCGGGATGTAGAAGACATTTTTAGAATCTGATCTCATGTCAGAATGGGTTAAGTGTTGGATTTGAAATGCCGTCCAGGGACGTCAACGGTGGGGAATGTAACCGACATGTCTCTGTTACCAAGGCCCTGTTCAATCAATCCCTCAGAGAGAGAGAGCTAAAGAGAGCTAAAGGTAAGAGGTTGGTCCCGTGAGAACGCCCAGTAGCCTACATACATACTGCAAGGCTTTTATGATGTCAATAAGACAACACATGATCTGCAGTTTGCCGTGTCTGGCCCGGCCGGTCATTCACAATTGATTACATGTCAGCAGAGCCTCTGAGCATTATATGATGGGCGCTCCTCACAGCCTCGCGCGCACACGGCAGCCCTGATCCCACTACTTAAGGTATCAGATTTTTCCTGAGATAATCACCCATGAAATAGATTCTGGCATTTCTCTTTAAAGACCGCTAGTATGTCAGGAGGCTTTGTTTGGAAAGACATGAAATGGATTCTTCAGGGGTGGTGGTGGTGATGGTGGAGGGGGGGGGGACGGACTACAAGGACGAATGGATGAAATGGGGGAAAAAAGAGGCAAGACAGCGGGAAGGCGAGATAGAAACAGAACACAACATTCCAGCGTGTTTGACCGTTTCCCACCTAGAGTCTTAGCATTTCCACTAATTAAATTGTGCCGTTGTGCAGTCACAGGTTTATTAACACCAATTAAAACTTGTCAAATCTGTATTTCCGAAGCGCGCGCGCACGCTTCGGAAATACAGATTAAAATAATCTCGCGCACACGCACATGCACACACGCACACACACACACACACACTTCCTGCCGAGTGACTGGAAGCGGGTGTGTGACTGTATACACAGTGGCAGAAACATGCCATAGCGCCAGGATGTTCATTAAAATATGTCACATCCCAACCAACATCCGCTGCGTTCTGAGAAGAATGATGCACAACTCTTATAGTGGAGCTGATTTCCGCCATGCAAATCCCCACACTGAGTCTGACTGCTACTCACATTTCTTACTTATAAGTGAAAGTATCAATACTGCAATGTAGACAAGTACAAGTACAAGTCTGGAATTCAAATACTGTCATCAAAATGTACTTAAAGTACCAAAAGTAAAGTACTCATTATGCAGGATATCACGTTCTAAAATCTTTTGAAAATAGCTGATCTACAAGCTTGTATATTGTGATTATTGTCTATTTTCAAATGGTCGGAATGTACTGTATATACGGTTGAAGTGGTTAATGTATGTTTTGTAATAATGATCCAAATATCACTGCTGTCTGTCTGTCTGTCTGTCTGTGCCCCTTTCTCGCTCTCTCCCTCGGAGAGATGTGGCGATATGAGCTTATACATGTATATCGTCTATTTTTGAGGGGCTCTAGTATTGGGTCTAATGGTTAATGTATGGTTAATGTATGTTGTCTTGATTAATCTGCCAGGTTAACATGTAACTGCTGTTGTCAAATATCTTTTGGGGAGTAAAAAGTACAATATTTGCCTCCGAAATAAACTAAAGTATAAAAAATTCAACCAAAGTAAAAACAAATACCTCCAATGTGTACCGACTACTGAAGCACTTGAATAGTTAAATAACTACTCAGGAGCATAAACATGGCCTTGCGTGTGTTTTGCCGTTCCGAGGGCTCAAATCAAAAAGGCGGCGAGGTGACCTCTGATGCAAAGATCTATGGTCTATTTCCCTTCCATATAACATCCCTGACCCAAACACAGACAAGCATCTCTGTCTCCGCTATCGCTTCCCTCTCTGTCACTCTGCCTTTTGTCTGCTCTGTAATCTCTCCTGGGTCTTTATCAGTGGCATCGCTGACGTAAGGTTTTTATCTGGGCTACCAGGTGTGACAGCGCAACGATCGAACCCCACTCTAGGCGCGGAGGCCGCCCGCTCGGCGGCTCGCGGCCCTTTGCTGCCCCCCACGCATCGATTTCCATGAAGCCGGACGGATAATTGAAAGGACGTCCATCACGGTTTAATTGACACGGCTAATCAGGTTTTATAATTGGATGAGCTCGACTTTATTTCGCTTCTGGTGCTCTGCCTCTCTCTCTCTGCCTCTCTCTCTCACAGACCCCCTCTATCCTCTCTCTCTCTCTCTCCTCCTGAGGTCCTCATGGCTGAGTCACTCCTCTAACACTTGACATAATTGGCAGAGTGAAGCCCTTTTCCATTCTCAGTCCATGACCTCTCACTCTCTCCCTCTGTCTGATTGACACTGGCTTTCTGATAAACTATGGATGTGATTAGCTGACCCTGGGCAAGTCTCTCACTGCTCCCTTCTCTCTCTCTCTCTCTCCATCTCTCTCTCCCTGTGTGTGAACTTGAGTTTAGAGTGCGGTGATTGGCTCAGGGCCAGGCTGGTCAGGGATGCGTTGTTCCTGACATCAGTGTGACCGGCGGGGTGGGGGGGGGGTGTTCATCTCCGTGGTGACGGTGGTGATGGTGCACCAAGGCTTCAGCTATAGAGCAGTGATTCTCAACCTTTTCCTTCGCGCTCTGTACAATGTGTACAATGTGTACATATGTTTATTGGGTTTTTTAGGGCTTTTTCCTATTGCCCTGATTGATTGCTAGCAACCAAATAGACCCTTAGGTGTCATGAAATGGACCGAATGCATATTAAACTGCATGGCATAATTTTTCAAATGGGGGTCCGTCCACGGGGTGGACTAACATTTGACAATCTGGGGTTCCTTGACGGCACAATGTGTACACACAACACAGCCTTATCCCATTTTGGGCGGGAACCCCTTTTGGTGTCAACATTATGTCATGCTTTAGCTATTGAAAAATAGCAGATATACAAGCTCATAGTGCGCCACCGAGTGGCACGCTACAAGCTTGTAGGTCTGCTATTTTTGAAAAATCGTCAGGATGCAGAAGACATTTTTAGAATCTGATCTCAGGTCAGAATGGGTTATACAGTCCAGTAACCTGTCGGGTGGAAACCTCATCATGTCCAAAACTGTTACTTTCCAGGATTCTGATTCCAAAACAGCGAAGATAGCATATCCACAAGATCAAAACGCGTCGCTTCGCACCATGTTTTAAGCTTGTGGATCTGCTACTTTTGATGCTTTTGTGTTACGCTGTAGTATGATCGTTTGTGAAAAAACATAAAACGTATATATGGAGATATGGTTTCTGCCTGACAGCAACGAAATACCTGCTCTTCCATGTTGTATGCTGATAAATAAAAGGCTACACAGATTACCCCACGTCTCTCTCTCTCTCTCTCTCTCCCCCCCCCCCCCCCCCCCCCCCACATGGACATTTATCAAGGGCCTGGCATATATTTCATCCCATGGCCAGTCGCAGTCAGCCCGCCCCAAGATGAATAACACTGGAGTTCTTGAGGTCAGGGAAATATGGCTACTAAAACTCTCAAAGTGAACGTGACCATTACTATCTCCCACAATACAGTCGTCCCATCTCTCTGTGAGTCACCGTGAAATATGGCTCCCGAAACAAACGCTCAGGTCGTTTTTCAATGACACACACACACACACACACACACACACACACACACACACACACACACACACACACACACACACACACACACACACACACACACACACACACACACACACACACACACACACACACACACACACACACACACACACACACACACACACACACACACACACACACACACACACACACACACACACACAAATCAATGCATAATCCCAGCGATGGAAAGTAACTAAGTACATTTACTCGGGTACTGTAAAATCTTTAGGTACTTTTAAACAACCTCTATTTTTGGTGCTTTGTATACTCTGTATCCTCCACTGCATCTCAGGCGTAAGATTTTTAACCCCACTACAATAATTTGACAGATTAAATTCCCAATGTAAATTTCGTATTTTTACATATTATCACAAAACACACATTAACCAATTAAGACCACCAGAAACGTAGTAACCGTGAATAAGCTTTAGTCTAGCAGTAGCAGCCCGCCAGAACCGTAGCCTACATTTTCTAGGCTTTATATTCTTTAATCCATGTTTTGATCGGATCGCATCGATAGCTGTATCCCGTTAGCTTCCCAGTGTAAAGTGTGACAGTGGCCATTTTAACCCATTTAGACCGTACGACGTGTGGGAACGTCATAACTAATCCAACCGACGGGTTGCTAGGACGTGTACACACGTCCTAGCGCATTTTCATTGATATCAACCGAGAGAAAAATATTCTGTTTTTTTTTTTGTTTTTTTTGGAGTTGGCCTCTCCTTCTGCACCATACTCCTTGCTCTTTCGCGCATGTGCGTTGTCGTTCACTGCCCTGTTTACCGCTCACAAAGAAAGGTTCGGCGCGCGTAATCTAGGGAGCTCTCCGTGGTTTTGACCAGATGGATATACTGAGCTCTTAATTTCTGACTTCAACATGCCTCTCATTCAAAATATGAAGCGAGCGATCATCAGCAACTTTCATCGTAATCTTAGCTATATGCTGCTTTCAATGGCCTGTATCTCCAAATTGGCGCAATGAATGTCGTTTCTGGTGAAAACAAGGTTTTTCAACGGCCGACAGCAGGCGCTGTGATACTCGCAGTGGGTTTTTTTCTGCACCCAGTGAGACATCAACAGCCAGTCAAGACACCACACACACCATTATGTCATCGGTTACGGATATTTGGCTCTTCAAAATAAGGGTTGAAAGGGGAAAAACCTTGGCAATGCGCGATAAATACATATAGTTCTGGTGGGGATTACAGTATAGTGCCCTCTCCATTGTCAAAGCTGCCTTCCCCTGTTGTTGCTTTTACTTCTAAGAGACTAGTGGTTAAAGGATGATTTCACTCATTCTCAACCTACAGTATAATATTTCTCGTCAGAAATGGTAAATGGTGCATTTATATAGAGATTCACCCATTCACACACCGATGGCAGCGGAAACCATGCAAGGCACCAACTAGCACATCGGGAGCAATTAGGGGTTCAGTGTCTTGCTCAAGGACACTTCGACACTAACTCTGGGGGAGCCCGGGTTCGAACTGGCAACCTTATGGTTACCATCCAGCCACTCCCCCTGAGCCACCACCACCCATGGTAAATGCTCATGGTACCTTGTTCCCCTACTCGACACTTCAGAAACCCGCCTACCTACCAGTGACACATCCTTTCTACCACCACTGATATAACCTCCCTCGTCGCTGCTGACAAACACAAGCCTCCCACGGTGCATTATCAGCCGTTGAATTAGTCCCCATTTGCAGAAAATATGAAAACCAGAGCGATGAGTGATTAACACTCTTGGGGTTTTTAAACGCAGTACGCAATCATATCTATAATAATCCCCCCCAAATGGGATGCCATTGCAAATGGAGTTCATTAACTTCATTACACAAATTAAGCCAAATAATGGTTGTGGTGTTGTTGTCCTAATGTGGTGGAGAACGCATAACGCATGCATGATTCCTGCTGACATTCTCGTCGTGCCCTCTAACGCTGGCAATGTGCCAGACTTATTATTTTGTTTTTCCCCTGCAGAGTTTTTTGGCTTGCTTTATCTCGTAGGCATCAGACGCTTAAAAAATGATTCGTTTAAGCGTCCAATGGGTTCGTTCTGAGCAGAACTGACTTACTGCAGCGTCACACAAAAACATCAGAAGTAGCAGATCTACAAACTTGTCGCGTTTTGAGCTTGTATATCTGCTACTTTTGCTATTCTTGATATTATCTGTCGGCGTTGTGCACCGGAAAACATAATATTTATAAACATAACATATATTTTCAGGATGTTTTCGATGGCGTCCTAAAATGTTGATGTCCTCACACAAGTATAGTAAAAAACAATGTGTGTGTGTGTGTGTGTGTGTGTGTGTGTGTGTGTGTGTGTGTGTGTGTGTGTGTGTGTGTGTGTGTGTGTGTGTGTGTGTGTGCGTGAGTGCGTGTGTGTGAGTGCGTGTAAGTGCATAAAGGTCCTGGCAGACTGGATGATTTTTTCTGAAATACGTCAGAAAAGCGCAGCTAAAAATCCGAAAAATGCAGCCGTGTGCAGACACAGTGTGACGGATGGACGACAGAACAGCTAAGGCTCAAACTGCAGTGATTATATTGCTGAATCCCATTGGGAGAGAATGAGTGCTGTACGGCTGCTAATCGCCTGCAGACATGGATGAAGCGTGTGGTTATTGCTGACACCGCAGAAACCTAGTATCTCCATATGTCTTCTTTTTATAGTTTTTTCCAACCCCATGAAATGAATGCCCTACAGGCCTACTCCATCACACAAGAGAAACAAGGTGAAAATAGCCAAGCGTGATGGCTATTTTCACAATTTCTAAATGCTTTTTAACGTAAAACATCAAAAATAAAATAAATAAAAATAGAGTTTTGGACATACAAGGTTTCCAGCTGACAGTGAAGCCTGCTCTGCTTATTACATGACTTCACACAGCCATTGTCCTAGGAATGGAGACACATCTGCATCTGCACAGAACAGATTGGGACCGACCATTCTTCACTAGCCAGCACTCTGCCAGTGCACCGTCAGTGTTTACTTGGGAGTGTGTGTGTGTGTGTGTGTGTGTGTGTGTGTGTGTGTGTGTGTGTGTGTGTGTGACTGTGTATGTGTGTGCATGTGCATGTGTGTGTGTGTGCACACGTGCATGTGTGACGAAGGTTGGGAGAAATAATGATTTTACTTGTAACTTGTTACACACACACACACACACACACACACACACACACACAAACATCTTTGTGCAGTGAAACCAAACATGGCATCGGATCCACTACATGCAGTAGAAGCCTGTTTATATCCACGTCCTTCGTGACTAGAGGTCTCTCACCATGCACGTGCACACACGCATGCACACACACACGCACACGCACACACACACACACACCAAGTCTGCACACACGCATCTATCCGACGGTATTAATCGTGTGTATGAATCATCATTTATTTTATTAACCCAGTGGCCTGTGACGACCGCAGCCTCGCGTTTAACCCTGTGTTTGCGGAATTGCCTCACAGATCGGTGCTGTCTGCACACTGTTAATAACATTAATAACAAGCTCTCTGTGAAATGATGTGGTCCTGGCTGGGATACTTCATATTGTACATGTGAAATGATGTGGTCCTGGCTGGGATACTTCATATTGTACATGTGAAATGATGTGGTCCTGGCTGGGATACTTCATATTGTACATGTGAAATGATGTGGTCCTGGCTGGGATACTTCATATTGTACATGTGAAGTATCTGTTTGCATTTTAAATTACTCAAGTTTAAGTGTGTCTGTGCACTTTTAAAATAAACATTTAACCAATGAAAAGCATCAACAAGAACTTCTTTTTTTTCACCCATTTCCTGAAAAGTGACGTTGTTTTGTTGGACATACCCCACAGCGACATTATTCAAATAGAGCTTAATCCCTTCTTTGATATCTGTGGGGAACAAAGCAACAAACGGAACCGTTTCTTTCATGTCCATCTGGGCGCTGAGAGAACCTGCGGTGACTCTTTATACTGGGGCTGAAGGCTGGGAGGAGAGGGACGCCATTTATAATCCTGGCCATGTGGCTACCATCGGGGGGGCCCGGCAGCCGAGTGGTTGAGAAGCTTTACGGGGTTAAAACGTGGTTGACGCATGTCTTGCGAGGGATCAATTTGCGTCGGAACGCAA
Organism: Protomyctophum parallelum; assembly: GCF_964188405.1. Classification (NCBI taxonomy): domain Eukaryota; kingdom Metazoa; phylum Chordata; class Actinopteri; order Myctophiformes; family Myctophidae; genus Protomyctophum; species Protomyctophum parallelum. The sequence goes on from NC_139711.1 coordinate 11,866,468, forward strand.
CTTGGTGGCACTGTGGCACACACTCACACACGCACACACTCACACACACACACACACACACACACACACACACACACACACACACACACACACACACTCTCAGTCCCAAACACGCACAAAAGTACACAGTACTCTGTCTACACAGTGTAATGATTATTCTACACACAGTAAACTCTGGTTGTGCTTTTATCAGCACAAAGACGGTGTTGTATTCTTAGCTCTATTACCATGTCAGGCACTGCAGGTGAGAAGACAATAAAGCTTCCAGACATGCCTGAGACCTGGGATAATTAAAACATATCCTATATATATGGCCGCATACAGTAATCTACTATGAGACCTGGTCTAATTCAAACAAATCCTGTATACAAGGCCACATATAGTCTACTATGAGGGGCGAGGAAGGGCTGAATAGAGGACTCTTTGATCAATACCACTCCCTTGTGAAGGCGGACACCATCCCTTATGAAAGTTACTTGTCGATAAGGTCGCAGGAGGATAAAAGATGAGACCGACTCCCCCGCGCTAGGAATCTATATATATGTGCTTTTGGACACAAAAGCCCTCGGTCATTCTGCGTATCGACGGCTTCGACGCCCGCAAAACGTTGACGCGAAGAAACCAAAAAAATTTCTGCGACTATTTTGGAATCTGTCCCAACAGAGCTGTTACATGAATAGAGCAATAGCAGACAAAAACAAGTTCCAGTGACGGCCTGCTGTGACAAAGTACAGGAGTGGTGAAATGACATGCTAGTACTTAGTTACTTTCCACCAATGTGTGTCTGTCTGTCTGTGAACAAAATAACCTGAGAACAGAAGGGCGGAAACTTCCCATGAGACTTTGTGGGAACCACTGGTAAGCCGTATAGGAGAACTTTTGGGTCATAAAGTTAAACGGTCAAGTGCACCATGAACGACATTAAGCATTTTCTTTATCAAATAAACAAAAAAGAGCATGCGTAGATCAGCCACTATCTATTCAATTGATTAATTAAATTAGTTTGATTAGATTATTTCAATTTCACAGCGCATTAATGCAATGCATTGTGAGCAGTTTTATTTGTATATAACACATTTCAACAACAAGCCAATTAAATGTGCTTCAAACAGAACAATAAGCAAAAATAATCACAATTAGACAATCACAGATTTAGTGCAGAAGAGGAAGAAAAAGCTGAACTGAAAGAAAAGTGTATCAATCAAATGCAGCAGCAAACAGAAATTGATTTAGTCTGAAAAGAGTGGCAGCAGACTGGGAGTTTGTAGACTGGCTATTTTTGGCAACGAGATTTGGTGCAGACATAAAAAAGTGGTACAGTTCTAACTCAAGTCCAGCCTTCTATTCTGTTATGCAGCTGGATGGTACAGTATGTGGTCTTGCATAGAATTGTCAAGTTTGTTCATCTCAGAAACTAATTCTTCCAGATAGGAATGACCCAGGCATGGTCACTGAAAATAGCAGCGAGCTCTGCAGCGAGCTCTACACAGAGAATAGATGTGCAGGGCTGTTTCTAGGCAGAGGCGGTTGGTAACACCCCCTCCAAAAAAGAAATAAAATAATAATACTAAAATAATTAATACAATAAAAAGTACAGTCTCTTGCACTGGGAGGTTTGCACGGTGGTTGAGTGCACTGCCAGTTAATTTGGACCAATGGAAAGATCAAAGCAATCAAAGTGCAATTCATGGGATGTGATTTATGTACATTTTTTTAATCATATGTTTTACTCCGCCTTCTTTTGTTTAAAGTGGGACATTTTGTATATAGTATTTTGTATTGGCCTAAAATATATATGTGCTGACCTCATCACATTTGTCATGATGTCTATGGCAATTTTAAGCCCAAGGAGTGTATTTTGTGCATAACTAATTCAGAATCATGAAAACCCCCTAGTTTGACATTTTTGCCAGCCATAGGATGTTAATGGTAGGGTCACAAGAAACCCCTATAAAAAAATTGCCCAATACTTTCAGTCGGTCAGCAAGTGGATTCATGAATGTATTATAGACAATATTTTAGGCCAATAAAAAAGACTATACCAAATTTCCACCCGTCCACCTCGACTGCCAGACTATTTGTCTGTGGTTGCTTTGAAAAGTTCAAAGCCATCAACCAGCAATTTAGAAAGAGGGTAGACAGGTACAGAGAAGGCTTCAGCTTCTATACCAAAAAAAAAGAATCAATGGGACATTTTCAGATATATAAATATATTTATAAATATATCAAACAATAACTTGGCGGCCCCTACGCATCGCTTCCCGGCACGTTGTGAGCTTGTAGATCAGCTATTTTCACTACTCCACTAGTAATTTCTGGAATTTCTTAGATTTGTTTTATTTATCGATTTTTTAAAATCAAAAATCATTGAATTTGTTTTAAATTCAGGAACAAAAAAATCATTTTTAGAGAGGTTTTGAAATAATGTAGGAGAGAAAAAAAACGTTTTGTAATAGTGTCCAAAAATATTCCACAGTCGTGACTACAACAACAGCAGCGGGGAACTGGGAGGCATGGGTGCCGCCATTGCGCTCCAATAGACTTTGCATTGCGCCTCAATTTCCCAGAAGCCCTGTGACAGATTTTTTTCCGGTCACGTGATCCAAACGTGTGACATGTCCTACTATGTCCGAGGGAAAACCTGCAAGTCTTAAAAGTTATCAAAAACCGGCAAAAACCGTTTCCGCGCCATTGCCGTAGAAGCCTATTATTATATGCTTACCGCAATTGCCGTTGATCAAAGGCAATTGTGCTTTTATAGCGCTTTCGATCGATCAAGCCATAATGCTACGTGTGTTAGCATCGGGTAGCTACCTGTTGTTGTCATGACAATGGATCGCCCATTTTAGATCGTCCTCGCCATAATAATCCATTCTATCTGTTTCTTTCAATCGCCTGTATCTCCTATTCCTTGTCCCAGATGGCATTTTTGGTCAAAACAACATTTCTTTGACGGCACAGAGCCGACGATGTGGACCTCTCCAGTGCAAGTGTTAAACAACGGAAATGTAACTCGTGAAACTCGTGAATGGGAGGGAAAGTGTTTAAAAAATGTGTCCGCAACCCACAAATGGGTTCCGACCCTATAGGGTTTCAGTGAAAATGTGTACTCACTCTGAGGACACTGTTCACTGGTACAGTTGAGTGACTGGAGGTCCAGGCCCTGGCAGTCTTTGCCCCCGGTGCCAGGCGACGGCTGGGTGCACTCTCTGCTCCGCCACATGGAACAGTCTGCTCCACACGCCGACCACTTACTCCACTCGCTCCACCCTCCGTCTACTGGAAACACATGTACACGCACATATACACGCACACACACACGCACACGCACCCACACGCACACACACACACACACACACACACACACACACACACACACACACAACAAGGGTAAGCACACAGACAAAAACTTTCAACGTGAGCATGTTATTCTTTAGGCAAAACACTTTTTCAGACTTTTTCTGAAATAGTGAAAATAGCAGATCTAATAAACTCACAACGGGTCGCTTCATGACGCATTGTGAGCTTGCAGATCGGCTATCTTTGCTACTGTTGTGACAACGTATTATGACAAAGTAATGCATTCATTGCGGGCGGAAGAAAAAACATAGAAAGTTGAGATATAGAGATACAAGGTTTCTGCCCAACAGCGACGACGAGCAAAGAGCTCCGTCTAAAAAGTAAGAAAACATAAACAGTGACCATGCAGTTAGTGAATGATGCTGAGATATGAACACAGAGGTGGATTTCCATGACAGGGGAGAGTATCATCTGTAGCTCTTTACCCACAATGTGCAAATCCATCCTCTACCTCTACCAAACCAAATGCAAAACCTGTAGCACGGAAAGAACAACATGCAAATGCGTTTGTACACAGTCACACACACACACACACACACACACACACACACACACACACGCACACACACCAGACGAGGGGAAAACCAAAGTGTGTTAAAATGAAGATTTGTTTCTAGTTCTGCCCTGTTTGTTTTCCTTACAGCATGAAAATCAGCTGAACGTGAACTCTGCTCTCTCTGAGTGTGTGTGTGTGTGTGTGTGTGTGTGTGCGCGCGCATTGCCTGGCAGGCCCAGGTGTTGACAAACTAATTCTGCACGGGGGAGAAACACTCAAGACCCCAGGGAAATTGGATCCCTGTTGTATTATGTGCACACACACACGCACACGCGTGCGCACACACACACACACACACACACACACACACACACACACACACACAAGCTACTCTGCAAACACAATAATCATATATTTTCCTGAACATTGTACATTGGAGTGGGCAGAATGTCTGCCCTGCCATGTTGTGGTGTGGTTAACAAGGCGGGCTGTGCTGCAGCGCACGCCGTGGATCAGAATAGCAGCCTGCAGGTCAGGCGTGGGCCAGACAACCTGCTGGAAAGCACATTTAGTCATTTACTCAGGTACTGTTTACTCGAGTACAATTCTGGCAGGATTTTACTTTGTCCATTTCTCGTTACTTTATACTGCAGTACAATAGTGAGCTGTGTTGTGAGCTAGATCTGTTGTTTTTTAACCCCAATTTGGAAGAACGTGCTCGCCATGCCAATATGTTTGAGCACAGGCCTTTTACTAGCAACAGAGTATTTCTACTTTCACTTTAGTAAAAAAAACAAAACAAACAAACAAAACATTGCATCAAACCCCTGCAGCCCGTTCCCCCAGGCCAGAACGTCTCCCATCACTGTGACAACTCTCCACCATCACAGCACAGCAGGGCCAATCAAACCCACGGGAATGGGGCTGGAAATGATGGCATTGAGCTTCAGCCCTGCTGGAAGTTATAGCAGCCACTTTACCCCCCCCCCCCACACACACACACACACACAGAGAGAGAGAGGGCCATTTTGGCGGGGCTGGGTGCATGCGGGGTAATTTGGCGGTGGCAGGGGGCCCCGGGGTGCTGGTGTCCAGGAGTGATATTGAGTGTGACACTGTGCAGGGTCTGGGGAAGGTTAGCGCACGGCTAATGGGGGAAGAACTAGTAATGAGCTCTCATGGGAGAAAACGGCCATTCCTTCTCTCTCTCTCTCCCCCGAATGGAGCCGAAAGGGAGACCAGGAGAGAATCACCACAGAGCTGCACTATGGACATGGAGGCACAGACAAAAATGCAGAGACGCACGCACGCACACACACACACACACACGGACACACACACACCCCTGTGCTGTGATAGCTCCCCACCTGATGGGGTCCCATCGTGACACATGGAGATTGGGAGCTCATTAATCGCGGCAGCCTATACGGTATACAGGGGCCAATCTACACAGTATAGGGGTCACTTAGGCCGTGGCCCCCAGCGTGTCTGTGTGACCCCGCGGCCGCTCGCAGTCTTTGGTTAATAAAACATAAGTTAGAAGGCCAGGTGGGATTCCTTATTACCGCATAATGGCACACAGTAATGATGTTATTTGCTTTCGTAGCGCAGCCCTCGGACATGCAGGCTTCCTAATGGGGACATTACCCCTGCGACACTCAAGTGGGCAATGACTGTGTGTTGTGCGTTTGTGTGTGTGTGCGTTCGAGTGTGTGTGTGTGTGTGTGGTCTCCTATCCAGTTCTGCATATTAATTCACCAATGTCTGCATCGGCATGGTCTCAGCTGAGTGCTGGCGATCGAAGTTGTCAGATTTTTGCAATTAAAGGAACGCCTATTCTTCTCAACCTCATCTTGGTGTAATGGGTCCTCACTAATGCTCCACCAAACCCACTCTGCTGCGTTTCAGAGGAGCGATGTGGACAGTTCAGAACACCTGTCCTGATTTGGTCATTTTAATTATTTATTATTTTTTTAATATTTATTAACGCAAGAACAATGGCTTGATATTTCAGCGTGCTAACTTTCCAGGAAGAGAAAGGATGTAGTTTCCATTAGCTTGGAATCCACATTTGTCAGTGGTAGGCAGGTTTCTCAACTGTCCACAACCCACCAACTTAATTACAATTACAATTTAGGCATTTAGCAGATGCTCTTAGTCCAGAGGGACTTCACAAGTAATCAAATCAAATGCATAGAAACAGTCATCTAGGATCATAAGTAAACTAAGAACCTATCATTTGTCTAACAACAGAATATCCTGCAGATTACCCACAACCCACCCCTGTGAAAAACGCAAGGAAACAAATCTTCACATACTCTTCCACCACAGAGCAAGACCATCCAAATGACATGATTATGTTCAAACACAGAGATGGTGGAGGGAGCAGGTTGCTGGTGATGCATCATGCATGGAGGGGTTACAACACATGTGAAATAGTAATCACACTGCAGAAATACAAATAAAAGTACAAGTCCTGTATTCAAAAGTGTACTCGAGTATAAAAGCACAAAAGGATTGACCATGGAAATATACCTACAGCTACCAAAGTACTAAAAGCTTTCAACCTTTTGAAAATAGCCCCAAGTATAACATACTGTATATAGGGCTTCATTTGTTTATGTATGTTTTGTTATAATAATCTGAATCTGCAAAGTAACTCGGAGTAGAAGCATAAAATATAGAAACATTGCATCACTCAATTAAGTAAAAGTACCTCAAAACTGTACTTGAGTACAGTACTTGAGTAAATGTAGTTAGTTACTTTCCACCACTCCCCCCTATCCCCCAGTGCCCTGTCCCCAGGCAGAGCTAAATCAAGAGAAACTGTAGATGCATATTGTCTCTGGCGGGTGGAAACCTCATATGTCCAAAACAGTCATTTTTCAGGATTCAAATTAAAAAAAAGGGAAAATGGCAAAAATAACAGAACGGAACAAGCTCGCAAATACAGCGCATATCAGCTACTTTTGATGCTTTTGTGTGAAGCGGTATGCGTTAAATTGACAAAAAACATGACGATAAGAGGTTTCTGCCTGACGGCGGCGATAAACAGCAGTTGATGGTCAATCTCCATGTGAACACCCCAAGGAGCCCTTTGCACCATTTCCATGACGGCGAGAAACAACGCGCTGAATGGAAGATCAAATGAACAGAATAAATTGAGTCAGCCCGTGAAATGGTCTTTTATTTATGTTCTTTCTTCACGGCTGAGATCCCCAAACCCCTCGCTCCTTTTTGCACTATACAGCCTCATGTACATGCCGGCTGCTCTGTGGACCTAACCATGCGTTGCCACTCTTTCTGCACCTCAAGCTTACAGTCTCATGCACATTACTGTAGTACTGTACCTGCTGCTTATTAAATGTTTTAATGGAAAACTGCTGCCATTTGTCCCGTGACATTTTGTACCAAGAGACTGCAAAATCATGGAAAAGATTACTGTTATTTGTTTCAACAAAATCTTTACACCAATCTACCCTTGCCTAGTGTACATACTTATATAAACATTTATTTTCTATTTCAGCCAGCAAATTAACACGTATGTGTTTTTTTAAGGCAGTCTTTCCAAGTTGCAATGTGTAACATATCTCTGTATTCCCTTCAACATTACTTACATTATTTATGTTATGTTCTTGACACTTGCATAATGTAAGCATGTTTTCTCATAACAATAAAGTTCCTTTGAATATACTTATTACGCTATCCTACAGTATGTGCACAAAAAAAACACACAAATCTGATTTACACCTGTAAAATGTGACACATCTGATTCCTTTTGTCACGTAACAAAAAACTTCAATGACACCAAAAAATTGGACGCGACGAAAAAGCTAAAAGAAGGGAAAAGAAAGTGTTTCCACAGGCAGTGCTTTCTTTAATGGAACCCCAGAGACGGAGTGCACAGCCCAGTGGCCGCACAGCTGCTTTTCAATCACCCTGCACAGCGGCTTCTGGGTCGCACGCACGCACGCACGCACACACACACACACACACACACACACACACACACACACAGGTTACTATACTTGTGAGGCCATTTTAGGACAGCATCGGAAATTAGCTGAAAAATAATCAATCTAAAAGCTCACAGCGACTCGTTGTGAGCTTGTACTCTAGAATAGATCAGCAATTCTCCGGTGCGTGGCATTGCTGCACAACTAAGTATAACACAGGGAAAACTGTAACCCTGACCCCTCAACCTCAATCTATAAATGCCAAACCTTTAGCTGAATATTGACTCAAATTCAATCTCAAAATGACGATTGCAGTATATAGTTTTAATGTCTTTTTGCTTCAGGTTATGTTTAGAAAACCAAAGACAAAACAATATCTAGCCTAACAAAAGGCAATATAATGCTTCTGAACTTGGACTTTCAGTTATACATTATTGCACATAGCCTGAATGCAATAAGAAATATTAGGCCTGCTGCCATTCAGGGTGGAAAGTACAATTGTCCTTTTGGATTTGGGGAGAAGTAGTTTCATGAGGGGCTACTGGGAAGTACTTGACATAAAGAAACAGAAAACGTTCAGTTGAGAGGGCCGGGGAGGAGCAGCTGTGCTCAAGTTCAATGTGCTTTGCCGATAGGATTGCTCCATCGGCAAATAAACATAATAATATGCCATTTATTTACCTCAATAAAATGCCGTCTCTCGCGATATGTACACCTCGCATGACGCTACCTCGATGAAGGTAAATTTTTGATCAATCTTGCAGCCTTAGTCCTCACGATGTTCATTCCTCAAAATGGTACTCAAAAAAGTACTCACAAGTGTAGTGGTGCAAGTACACACACACACACACACACACACACACACACAGAGGGACAGTCTGACAATAGCCCAGTGGCAGGCGTCCCATTTGGACATGCTGTCACAGAGAGTAAAGCAAAGGGCGCCCAGGCGCTCTTTAGCGGCCGGCAGGGGGCCCGGGTTGGGCTTGATGATGCTCTGTCGCTCACATGCACCGCGGTCGGCCACAGGTGCGGGCCGAGATTGTGTGACACCTGTGGCGGCCATGTCCTTCAGCAGGGACACAATTACCTCTGAGATCTGCAGGCTGGCCCCTTCACCCACCGCTGTCCAGTCAACCCCCAATGCACCGCGCACGTGCGCGCAAGTTGTGCGTGTGTCTGTGTGCGTGTGTTGCTATAGATGTGAGGGCCAAATGTCCCCACAAGTATAGTAGAATTTGTGGAAATAGACATTGTGTGGACCTGGTTTTGAGATATAGACTTACAATTCGGTTTAGGGACTGGGGTAAGAGTTAAGCCTGATTTAGACTAAGAAAATAGATCGACAAGCTCGCAACACGTCAACACTGTCTGCAACGCATCGTGAGCTTGTAGATCGGCTATTTTCTGCTTCAGAGTTAGGATGAAAAATGTCTAAAGAATTTAGGAATAAAATCACAGTCCTCTCTCTCTCTCTCTCTCATTAGCAGGCAACAGTGCAGCACTCTCTCTCTCTCTCTGGCACAACAGCGCCCCTACTGGTACTAATAGTCATACTCGTGCTCATTAACACATAGGTGAACACGGACATTGCTGTTCCTTGGAGTGGTTGCACCACTCAAAAATGTGACTGTGTGTGTGTGTGCGTGCGTGCGTGCGTGCGTGCGTGCGTGCGTGAGTGCGTGCGTGCGTGCATGCGTGTGTGTGTACGCGTGTGCGTGCGTTTGCAGTAACAGGCCCTAATCCCAATGTTCAAAGCCTGGTGGACAAGAAAGCCTCAGAACAAGCCCCATTGAGGGAGTGACATCATCTCCACAGGGTGATGCAACCTCCTTCCTTTCATCATCACATCTCATTATGTAGCCTACTTTGACCAAATGTAATCTAATAATGGAACATGCATGTCCGATGCTCCTGTGTTCAGCATCACAGTTGAACCCGGAGACAACCTGACGGACGGAAAGCAATGATCCTATTCATTCAGCCCTGCAGGTCACGTTTGATGTACAGTACAGGAGTAAAAAACCTCGAAGAGAGGATTAACAAAATGTGGGTTAGGGAGAGCGGCCAAAATAATTTGAAAGAAAGCAACAAACAAACAAAGCACAGGATTCATGCTGCTCTGGTTAAAGGTTTTCACCTGCTGTGCTTATGTGTCTCCTTGGTAATTTGAATTGTCTTTCTGTCACATTCATTCATGCCTGTAATTTATTTATTCTTCAGAAGAACATGGAGGGTACAGTACACAGCCTTTGTATCAATATTCACCGTTACACGCAGGCTCGTATAGAAGACATGTGACTGCAGTGCCTTTTAAAATGTACATGTTTGCAGTTTGCTGTTTATTTTCTCTTTAGTGGATCAAGTCTCCCAGCCCCGCTAGCAAGCCTGAGGCATGGGTACACAATACAGTATGTCACATAAGTTATGCATATCTTCGGGTTTGTTATTTGTTGTTTTTCTAAACCTCCCGAGTCTATGCTCTTTACACCCTGACCCAACCACATCAAAGCAGTTTAAACCAGCGGACTCTGCAATCCTTAGAGCCCCTGACCCCCACCTGAGCTAAATCTATCTATAAATGCACCGTCTGTCTGTACGTCTGTCTGTACGTACGTGTGTATGGCTATAATCCACGTAACTCGAGAACCGTTCGCCCCACAGACTTCACGCCACACGCGTTCCACACGACCACAGGGCCCGCCGGTGTCGAGTCCCACGGTTGTCCAGAAGCCACAAAAGTCTGGCCTGTTCTGACATCACAACATTCCATATTTGGGCATGCCTGACCCAGAACTCCATAGGAATTAAGGGACACAGACAGATCCAGAAATTTCCATATATGGGTATAAAAGGGACACAGACAGATGGGTTGACACTGGTACAACGGGTATTGCCTAGCAGGGTGGGGCATGGATCTTCAACTTCCATCGTTTTGGTGCTCTATACAGCCGGTCACTGGTCTAGAAATAATAATAATAATAATAATAATAATATACAGTATATATATAGTATAATAATCACTGAAGCGAAGCAGGCTTGTTTATGTTTAGCGTGTTTTTGAGACATCTTGTGTGCACACTGCATGCACAGTTGACGTTTTTGGCCTGAGGCTGGCGCTAGAGCAAAGGCCAAAATCGACAGGGTTCATCCTCCAGGGAGAGCATGAAAGACCAGTGAATACCAAGTTGGGTCCACCGCGACGCATAGCCAGTTCAATATTAGTATAACCCACACTGGAAAAAAGCCAGACGGCGACGATATTTCGTTCGGGACCAAAACGACAGTGCCTTCCCTGGAGCCCCGACTCTGCTGGAGGCTGGAAAGAAAACTCTAATGGCTCCCGAGCACATACGGTAGGCATTGTGTCCCCGTCCCTCTCTGTAGGAAGTGTTGCCGTGACCTGAGGCTTGGCCTCGGGTGACTCTTTGTCATGACTGTCTCTACTGGCCCTGACCGCAAGTCAATGGCACTGGTGGTAGTCAATGAAAGGGGGGAGGGGGCTTTGAAAGGGTGGGAGACATACTGTAGAAGAAAAGAGGGCACAAAAAAGATAGAGAGAGATTCATGGCAAGAAGACGGAAAGACGGGAGAGAGAGGGGGCTGAGAGAGAATCTAGTAGGGTTGGTGGGTGTGTGTGTGTGTGTGTGTGTGTGTGCGCGCACACATGCGTGCGTACAGAGCCTAAGGCTTTAGCCTCAGCCATTCTCCACACTCCTTCACAGCATGGGGCCCATCTGATCCTCAACGCTCTCTGCCAGCTCTCTCATTAAACAAAAACTCCAGAGACTAAGGCAAAAAATACCCAAACCAGCCAGCAGCGTTCTCCGTGTCCACACTTTACAGACGAGAGAGAGGTTGGGAAGCTCACATTTTGGAGACAAGAGAACCATTGTGAGGCAGACATGAGAACAGACCTGTGTCTAAATGCGTTGTGACGGCTGTCAGTCTGCTGTCGAATGACAGACACACTTCGGTCCTTCGTCATTCTGTTGCTCTATCCTCATGCTGCTGCACCGATGGGACACTATCAAAAGTATGCCTGTTCTACTCAATGAAATGATATATGGCCGAGGGCCTTCATAAATGAAATATATATGTGTGCTGTAAGGAGAGAGCGAGAGAGAGAGAGAGAGAGAGAGAGAGAGAGAGACAGAGAGAGCTAAGCAATGGAGAGATAAATTATAGCCGTTGCCACGTTTGTTTGGTTTCAAATTTGAATTGATTTGTTTCCACTGTACATTCATTCTTTTGACAGCGTCTTTTTATCCCCCAAAGGCTGAGCACGGCAAATCCAAGAGGCTATTGAAAATTTTTAAACAAAGCAGAAGCGGGCCCCGGAAGCCAAATTAAACTAATTCAGCAGTTCTGCAATTCAAAAGATATTTCATCTGCCCACCGCTGTGGGGGTTCGAATCCTCTGCTGTGCCTCCGGGCTTGGCCGAGCCATCCAACCGCAATACAATTGGTTGAGCCCGTGTGGGTGGGATGTCAGCAGGGAGGGATCTCTTGCGCTGCACAAGCGACACCTACGTATTTGGTCTCCCTGCTCTTCTATTGAGCCATTAAGAAAGTACACATTTGAGGTACATTTACTTACCCTTACTTCCTTCGTTTTTTATTATTATTATTTTTTTTTACTTCTACTCAACTACATCATGCAGCTTCCTCAGAGGTAAATATTGCACTTTTCTCCTCCAATACAATAGTTACTAGTAACGGCTGATTTAGACACTGGGAAATAGCAGATCTACATGCAACGTGAGCTTGTGAGATCTGCTATTTCGAAAAATAAAGTTTGACACATTTAGAGACATTTGAGTACTTTTGAGTACTGAATACCGAGCTTTTACTTGTAACAGAGATTTCTTATATTGTGGTATTGCTAGGTTTACAGTAAGTATAAAACTAATCAATCAAAGTACTTCTACCACCGCAGAAAGGAGACATGGGCTTGTCTACAACCCTCCCCATACCAACAGCAGTGACAGGGAACATAGACATCATGGAGGGAACTGGCAGAACCGCTAAACAGAGGAGAGAAAAGAAAGGCTTCATATAACCCATTTTTCTAAGATCAACGTACTCAAAACAAGACATGAAATGTGCCAGAGAGCTAAAGACTCGAGACACAATTCCAGGCTGGATAATTAATGAAAGCTCCTTAAAGCAGACAAGAGTAGACAGTAGTTAGCAGTAGTACCGCTAAACAACTTTCAGCAAGGCTGCATGGCGGATGCACCCAAAAATACACCGCATCACTTCTGTATTCAAATGTCAGCCGAGTCTGAATAAATAACACAGCGCATCTGCAGCAGGCTCTCCTGAAAAGACACTCTCCAGTCCTCCTCCAAGTATGGAGTGGATTAGCCCAGATCTCAACCTTTACAATTTCAAGGACCCTCAGTTCGATGTGCATTAAGGCCATGGACCCCCCATTTTTTATTTATCTCTAGGACCCCAATGTACACTGTAAAATCCTCTGAGATTGTAGATCTAGTTTCAGCTTTAGGGTACTTAAATGGCAACAAACAAAAGTGTGGCATCCATAAAACCGCTGTCTTAGGACGTTAGTGTCCTCCCAAGTATAGTAATGCTGTTTGTGTGTGTGTGTGTGTGTGTGTGTGTGTGTGTGTGTGCATGTTTCAGATGTGTTCGCTGGGCTGTGTCTGCTGTGCGCGCTGACAAATGAAGGGAGCAGTGTCAGTTCATCTTCAGGGAAGGGCGGGTGGGGGTGTAGCGTTTGGAGGTATGAGGGTGGGGGGTGTCTCCATAAGTACACAAATGCAGCACGGTGGCATCTGTGATTAGAAATAACACCCCATGATCCCTGCCTCTGGGCCCTGGTGGGGTGGACTCTGATCCTGAGGGGACTTACTGCTATGCTCCCCCCACCACCACCACCACCAACCACCCCCCCCCCCCCCCTCCAAACACACACACCCTGCCCGAGGTCATATGAGCCAAAATAAATATATAGCCTACTGTAATTCTACATCCTGAGACTGGGAGGTTGGGGTTCGATCCCCGGCCAGGTTATACTGTACCAAATGGGACTCAGTGTCTCCCTGATTGGCACTCAGCATAAAGGGTTGGATTGGGGGTAAGTCCCTGTGACATACTAGCGTCATATCATCCAGGGGGTATACTTGTATGTCAAGCTGCCTCACACTACAGAAACAGGAGATAGCCCTATGGGCCTCATGGCTCGGCAAGGCTTACTACTATATACGTACATCCGGTTCCGGTTTTCAGATTCTGGTGGAACCTTCAAAATAAGGGTTTCACTGAAAAATGCTGGCAGTTAAGTGAGGATTAATTAAATCTGGGAGTGAATGTGTTAAATAGCTGCTCTAAAAGCCCCCAAAAATTGTGATGCACCGAATATTCATCCACAGAAAATATTTGGACGAAAATGCATTTTCGGCCTATTCAGTTTCGGCCGAATAGGCCGAAAAAATATCACAGAAGAATAGTCAAAACACATGACATCAAAATGCGGCTAAAAGCACAGCATGCCTGTCTGGCAAAACACGTATTACATATCAACCACGTAGGTTGATATACGTGACTGGATCACCACCAACATGTCACAGTGTTCTGTGTCTTGGACATATTTCCAAATATCACATATATTGTTACAATGTTTCAGCAATTATTGTATGCAATTAATACATTTAAAAGTGCTGAATAAATGTTTTATGGACCCATAATAGTGATTATTTATAAGTTAGGATTTGCCATAATCAAGTATTTTGCCATAATCAGCTAGGTAGCTTTAAGCAAAAAAAAAGAAAAGATATCTATTCTAAATTTAAGAAAAGCTGTCTAAAAAGCTATCTATCTATCTTATATAATATTAATTTTGTGCCCAAGTTCAACCCAACTTCCCAACATCATCCGTTAGCAATTCCCTCCCAATCAATGTGATCCATTATATTGCATTACCCATACTGTACATAATGTCCTGTTCATATTAGTATAGTAACGGGTAAGGCCCTAGTATAATATTATTCATATTCGGTTTTCTGCCAACTATTTCCTATTTTCGATATTCGGTTTCGGCCAAGAATTTCCCTTTCCATGCATCCCTACCCAAAATATCACATCACGATGCGTTGCAAGCTTGTAGATCTGTTATTTTCATTTGCAGTTGCACTTCAAACATCACTGCAAATCTGGTTTATTACTATCAATATATATACTGTCAACTGTATGAAATCAAACAAGAACAATGTAAATAGCTTGACACACAGCTTCTAGTATTTTCTCCAAATTCAACACAAAGGGTATTTAGTACATACTGTAGTTGACTTGCAAACATGATGCATAACCAGACGCCAGCTTCTGGCAGCAATCCTGATGAAATCTTAGCATTTAAATTGTTCTCGTTTGATTTGTTTATTTCATACAGTTAACAGTTTGTGAATGTTTACTAGTAAAAACAGGTTTGCAGTGTATGGTGTTTGAATAACTTAGTGCAACTGACTATTTGTCACATACGGCAATATATGCTAAATTTGGTCTCCGCATTTAGCGGTGAGCTGCAGCCGTGCTGCACTCGGGAGTAATTTGTAGTTGATCTAACCCCCCAATACAACCCTTGGTGCTGAGTGCCAAGCAGGGAGGCATTGGGCCCGATTTTTACAGTCTTTGGTATGACCCGGCCGTGGATCGAACCCCGACT
>NC_139711.1:11886966-11919466 GCF_964188405.1 Protomyctophum parallelum
GTCATACAATTTGATTATGCAAATCCAAGTGGGCTCATGTTAAAACCGCATAAACCCTATACACTTCATTGACCAGAGTCTCCCAGAAAACTATACTAGGCCCTAGTATTACACTTGCACTATTACTATCTGTACTTACTACTTACTCTTCCATTATTGCAGATTAAAATGCTCTACTGTTTGTTCATATTTTATTTTGAAAACGCCCAAAATTCACCACAATGAACCGGAAGTAAAGGCCATTACTACCAGTCGATACTTTCACCTTCATCAGAAGCGTTAATCTTGTAACCACCAATTTTTTTACGTGCTTCTAACATCAATTCAATCACCTCAATCTGAGCCTCAATTCCATCTTGCTACAGGCAGCCATTACAGCAGTCTATGCAGCGGCCATCTTGCTACAGGCAGCCATTACAGCAGTCTATGCAGCGGCCATCTTGCTACAGGCAGCCATTACAGCAGTCTATGCAGCGGCCATCCTGCTACAGGCAGCCATTACAGCAGTCTATGCAGCGGCCATCCTGCTACAGGCAGCCATTACAGCAGTCTATGCAGCGGCCATCCTGCTACAGGCAGCCATTACAGCAGTCTATGCAGCGGTCATCCTGCTACAGGCAAATACAATACCGAGCCATGCGTTGCCTAGCGAGGGGGAACCTACTACTCTGTTAGATATTAGCAAGAACATTCTGAATCGATAAAAAACTTCACCCGTGTGAAGTGAGGGGCGCTCTTATCATCATACATCTATCATACGTCCTCACCTTCGTTTTCAATGTTTGTGTTTACACAAACACTCAAAGATGGACATAGGAGGGGCTAGCACCCCGCAAAACATCTGTGAAAGACGCTCTGGCCGTCTGGGCAAACCATAAAAAAGAGGTGAAAGACGACCCTCGCATGCAGGGAATGAGTTAGAGGTAATACAGCATTTGACCACAGAGCCCATTGCACGCTATGATTCTCATTTCATACTTTAGAGTAAACGTTGGGGCATTCACTCTGAATCCCTGTTATTGCAGCTGCAATCATTTGGCACGCTGCATTGCACCCCGTGCTCAGTCTCAACCTGGCTATGGGCATATACGTAATTGGTGCTGCATAAATTGGATCATGGCAGGTGATTACATCAAATCAAGGTGGTTTGGTTTATAATCAACGACTGTATTAGATTTCTGCATTCACAGTGTTTAGCCACCAGCCTTTCAGGCTATACCGAGATTCCGGATTTTGTCGTCGCTGTCGGGCAAAAATTTACCTTTTTATGTCCAAAACGGTTACGTTTCAGCAAATTGAATGTGTTCCAAATGGAACCACTGTAGTCCAATATAGATGCTAAGGCTCAACCGACGGACACACTTTTTCAATAGTATAGCACACATAGCCAATCTTCAAGCTCACAACGCGTGAGAGGGTGAGAGAAAGAGAGGACACACACACACACACACACACACAGAGAGAGAGAGAGAGAGAGAGACACTCAGGGATCTATTTTCATCCATGCTAAACATCGTGGACGCCATCTTGAAAACGATGCCTTTCTAGATTGTTTTTACATATTAAATCCCAGTTTATATGCATTTTAAGTAATTTTAGCCACTGTGGACGCCATATTTAGCACACCCAATAGTAATCCATTGCAAAATATATTTGATCAATTATTTGGGTTTTCAGCCATACCTATACTATATTTGAGTCTGTGCAAACAGACCACTAGGGGGTGTACCCAACACGTTTGCACAGCTTTTTTAAATCTTGGTGATTTCTTACAAGACCGCCCCCTGCTATTATCCCTAAACTACTTTGCTTTTTTTTTACTATATTGAAAATCATTTTTGAATAGTTCAAATAGCCAATCTACAAGCTCACAATGTGTCGATGTAGATTGGCTATTTTAAAGGGATTGTGACATTTAAAAAAAGGTTTTGGAATTGTTCTTGTTTTTTTTAGGTTTTCTAATCTCAATTGCACTCAAAAAACATGAACTTTTAACATTCAGTAGAATCTACTGAATGTTAAAAGTTCATGTTTTTTTAGTGCAATTGAGATTAGATAACCTAAAAAAAACAAGAAAATCTACTGAGTAGATTTTCTGTGATCTGGGGTTTTCTGGCTCAAACAGGTGCTCTGATTTGCCGGCAGTAAGTGACATCACTTACTGCAAATCCCATATATGTCAATGGGATTTGCCAGCAGATGTCACTGTTTCACTGTGTTGCCTGTTTTCATTGTAGCTCAAAAGGCCCAAAAGACCCCAAAGAAAACTTCAGACCACAGAATATCCACTGAATGTTCAAAGTTCAGGTTTTTTGGGTGTAATTGAGGTCATAAAACCTAAAAGAAAAAAGAAAAATAAATGAAAATGAATGTCATAAAACCTTTAACTATTCAAAAATGTTTTTCAAAAGTAAAAAAGGCAAAGTAGTTTAGGGATAAGGGCTTTAGCATGGACACAAATAGAGCCCTCCGTCCTTCATTCACTGTCCATGGTGCTGAAGAGGCTGCATACAGTACATGTAATATCTATATATCTTTCTTTCAAATTTGCACCTTTGCACAACATGCATGCTTGTACAAGTACGGCATTAAGTACAAAAAGAAAGAAAATCTGCCCGACAGCAAGGGTTTGTTGAACTGAATGTGGGTCCTGTCCAGTCACTCTATGCTACGCTTTACGCTACGCTATCTTGGTAATACCCCCTTCACCTCCCCCAACGCCCCTGCCCCCGCAATGCTGGTCGTGGCTGAATCATTTCCTCTCCCTCTCCCTCTCTCGCTGTGCGATTGATTACCCACCACAGCCAAGCAAATTGCCAGGCAGCTCAGGGCCTGATTACCTCCTTCACAGCAGCCTCGTTAGAATGCATCTCTGCCCTGCTCCTGAACCCCTCACTACTTATTATGACTTACAGGCAAACCTAAGAGTCCAGAGCAAGGAAACCTGCTGCTCTTTTAAGTAACTACATTGTTCTTGGACACAGACACTGCATGGACACTGGTGGACAAAGTGTACAAGCAAGTAAAATAATAGAAATAGTATTTTAAAGTACAAATTATGTGACATTTTTCAGAAGCAAATTCAAAATTTCAAAAGAATAGTGAAAATAGCAGAGCTTGTAGATCAGCTAGTTTCACCAAGTGGTTAATTCATAATAAATAAATATATATATATATATATATATATATATATATATATATATATATATATATATTATATAACGGATATAACGGAGATAATGGAGTCAAAGTCATCAGCTTGCAAAAAACAAAAACAAAAAGTAACAGCACTCAAGTAAATGTACTTAGTTACTGTACTTTTACACCACTGCAGTCATGCAATTGAAGTGTAATAACAGTGTTCCTGTTGGACTGTGATCCCCCCCCCCCCCCCCCCCCCCCGCCCCCCCATTTAATGTCAGAATGGTCATTTGTCATCTTGTCAAGTACAGCGTGATTGGGGAGGAAATGAAATGCGGGCAGCACCCCTGCAATTTGTTCAAAAAAATACGTGTGGGTCGAACAGTGGGAACATTTTGATTGACAATAATAAGACGGTAAAAGAAGCAGGGTGCTAATGGCCCGATGTGATAGATTCTTCACTTGACAATTCCACATGTGAGAATTCAAAGAGCAGGCCATTCATTCAACTGTGCAATAACAAAAAAAACAATTGATTGTTAACGGTGAATAATTTTGTTCTCCGCTGGTCTAATTTAAATTTATTTATGTGCTGGAGGCATGTGCATTCACACATTAGCGCTTACGCACGCACGCACTCACTCACTCTCAGTTGAGGCCTGAATTAATGTATTCCATTAGAACTGATTTACTGTGACATATTCCATGTACAGTATGTGTAGGTCTGTCTGTGGCTGCATTATGGACCACACAGTGGTAGTAGCCGCGCTGAACCTCAAAGCCCAACTAGAAAAACCAGGTCAGGTGAGGTTATTGTGGCCTCCTGGTGGCGCTCTAATAGGCCAATGTGAAAAGGGTGCCATTTCTTCTCACGCCTTTGATGGCAATTGGATGATTTGAGACATTTAGTTCCAAAAATGTGTTTTGCAAAAATCCACCTGTTGGTGGCGCTATAACAGGCCAATGTGAAAAGGGAGGGATTTATTCCTCAGCCTAGTAGGAAAGTATAACAGGCCGTTGTGGGAGAATTGGGGCAGAGGTTGTCGTTGGCATCTAGGGAGTGTGTGTGCATCGTCTGGGCCAACGGTGCCGGAGATTAGTTGCACACACACACACACACACACACACACACACACACACACACACACACACACAAACAAACACACACACACACACACACACACGGAGTGCAAAACATACACTCTCCCCATGCTTTTGGCCTGGTGGAGACAATAAACTTAATATACTCAAGTACATAACGTGAAGTACTTGAATATGCATAAGTTATTCTCCACCATTGCATGTTTGCATGTAGTTTGCATGTAGTGGGGAATTAAGTTGAGCTGTAATGTATGCAAAGTGTAGTAGTGTTGGTGCCCAGGGAGCGCTCTGAGCTAGAAAATGTGCTGTTCCATTGCATTTTAATAAAGGTCAGTCTGATTATCAAGAACAAGTAATACTTTTCCGTACGTTGTTAATTCAATTTCCGTTTTCGCATATTGGATTTACCACGGGGGGCCGACATGGCTATCTATGGCAGCCGCTGAGATTGAAGCATCCGTCTGCTTCGGTGGAATGGATGCTGGCAACATTTTAAATTGTGCTAATGATTGTGCAAAATGCATATCCTCTTCTCTTTAATTTATGCGGTTATTCATAATGCAGGAGATGTTATCACGCTACTTGCTGGCACTAGTGGGATCAGTAACGTGGGGAAGCATCGGCACGTTTTGATCACGTGCATTCCAATTGTACATCATTATTAGCAGCATCCTACGAACAGGGGTCACATGTGTCCGTGGCAATGACTTTTGTTTTTACACACCATTATAATTTTCTTACTTTGATCCTCAGACCCAATTAGTGCATGTCAAGTCTCCAGGTTTTCTTGAGAATATTTATGACACTATGGAACATTAGGAGTCCACACAGTGTCCACACTGTGTACAAATGGAACCAAGAACACTCTCAGAGTTACATACCTTGAGGACGCCCTTAACTCCGAGAGTGTACAATTGGAACCAAGAACAGGGCTAGCTCTTTGTGTTACTGCTAATATTATTGTCCGCTCATTTTGTATGTCTGTGGGAAAAATTACATTTTTACAAAAATGTCCAACACAAGCCAGCATGGCGATGATGACCCTTGCTTACGAACCATTGACAGTAAAATGCAGATCCCAATAGAACAGAAAGCATAACGGGACTCGTAGGCGCTCGGGTAAAGTGTCCCCTCGCCACCACGATTGATTAGGGGTTTGTATCCTTCGCGGCGCATCCGACTTAGCCGAGTGTTTGTGGGTCTGTATTGTGGTATTGCTACTTTTACTTAATTATTTTTCTGTCATGTTACGTTACGTTACGTACCCCAACGCTAGGAGACGTTATTTGCTAGGTCCGTATGTACAGTATACAGACCCCAACGTATACTCCAAGTAGATAATGGTTGAGACCCACGGCAGCTTTTAACATTGATCCGGTTGCTATGCAACGCCAGCTATGGGACGTTAAATCTCTGTTTAACTCGGTTACAAGCAGGATTTTCAAACCTCCATAAGTCGGAATCCAGCAGAGCTGTCCATGGTGGATCTTCAGCCATACAAAGTTTGGATGTAATTTGTGACTTTGTACTGCTCTCCCGACATGCAAGCGTTTCTGGCGAGAGGTAAACAGTGTGTGCTTGTGCTAATAATACTAAAGTGTGTGTATTGAGTGTGTGTATTGGGCGGGGGGGGTGGGAAAAGTCCTTCTCTTAAAGTGAACGCGGATGGTGGCATAGGCTAACTTAATTTATGCTAACAGCTGGTGGCAGAGAAAGAATTAAAGGAGAACCATTTTCAACCCATCTCAATATAATTGGTCCTCCATTTGTGGTTTCCATTAGCTTCTAATCCCTCATCGATGATGTCACCGCCTGGTACTGTAGGTGTCATTTCATTTCGGCATTTATTTATTTATATTGACACGTATAATTCTTTCTGCACAATTCTATTTATTCATTCATGGATATTCGCTGTCTTTTAGGAGAAACACAATTTCTGTTTTCTTTTCCTCTAACGCTGGGAAGGGAAAATAAAATAGAAAATAAAGCAATCTTGAATATTGAGCGAGGAGGACCAATTATATGAAGATACGGTTGGAAATGGGTGAAGTGCTACTTCAAGTAAAAAACTAAATTGGACGACTTCTTCCACCACCAGTTGAGAGAGAGAGAGAGAGAGAGAGAGAGAGAGAGAGAGAGAGAGACAGAGAGAGAGAGAGAGAGAGAGAGAGAGAGAGAGAGAGAGACCTTGCAGAGAGACCACGCAATGGGGAAAAAGGGGGTAAAAAAGAGATACAATGAAAACAAATAACCTGGACTCGAGGCAATTTCATGTGAACACACCACAATCAAGCACTCTGTGTTGTTATGTGAGGTCTTATCTGTTGGGGGACCCTGCCTGGGCAGAGTGCCGGCCGGTCGCCAGGCGGGTGCGACTGCGCCCACATGATGAACAATGAATGAGGGATAGATGGAGAGAGATGATAAAGCGGCTCTGCCCTTACCGTACACCAGCACTGTGGCGGAGCTGCTCTTGCGGCGGGCCACTATATTCTTGGCCACGCAGGTGTAGTTGCCCGTGTCAGCCAGGCGGGCCTGTTTGATGATCAGATTATGGTCGTCGGTGACGAAGAAATTGGGGTCGCTCACTGGGTCAATCACGTCCTCGTTCCGCTGCCACTCCACCTGAAAATAAAGAAGAAAAGACATTATATATCAGTGGTGGAAAACGTATCAATGCTGCAAGTAAAAGTCCGGAGTTAAAAATGTACTTGAGGAAAAGTACAAAAGTATTGGTATCAAAATATACAAAGTACCAAAAGTAGAAAGTGCTCATTATGCAGAATGTCCCAGTTCACAAGTTTTCAAATGTATGTACAAATCTTTTGAAAATAGCCGAAATGTATAAAGCGCTGAAGTGGTTAATATGTTTTGTAATAATAATCAAAATCTTCAAAGTAACTAATAACTAACGTTTTCAAATGCAGTGGCATAAATTACAATTTGGATCCGAGATGTAGTGGATAGAAGTAAATGTATTGGGAATTGGAAATGCTCAAGTAAAGTACAAATATCTCAAAATTGTGCTTAAGTACAGTAATTAAGTAATGTGCTTAGTTACTTTACTTTAACACTGAACAACGGTGTAGATTATAGACAATACCCTCGATTACTCATTATTTTATACACTATTTTTATGAGTATGTCTAACAAATCTGAAATTCTACATGAATACTACTTACTAAACTTTTGCTGTTTCTTATATTCTTTTACTACATACTGACTATGACTATGAGACAAAGGCCTAGATTTTGAAGGTGCGTTTTACCATGTGGTAATACATAAATTGGCCTCGCTCTGCGCACATTCGTATTATGAAAGGCATATCGGCCCGTGTTGAACGCACTCGGCCCGTGTTGAACGCACACACATTGTGGCATACGGCGTTCCTGAAAATTTTAGCATTGTGGGAGTGTCCATATGTTAATTATTTTCGCTTTGCGCAATTTGCTATTAAGCCCCTTGACCTAAAGACACTCAGCGCATAACGATTAGACGTGGGTCTGACCACCTCATAAACGCAACTAGCACTGTTTGATTTTACACTTGAGCGGCTCTGGGAGGCTGGTAGAGTGTTGCCATGTCTGTTTATTATAAGCGGCTTCTTTTTCTGTAAAGTTGCTTGTAAATATTGGTAGTTGTACTGTTTTGTGGTTGCTTTTCTTGTTTCTAAAGTGGTTATTTGGGCTTTTCTCCTAATGTTGTTTAAACCAGTGATCCTCACACAGCACATTCCCATGTCAAGGATCCCCAGATGAATGCATTTGCCCAACTAAGGACGGCTAATCCAAAAATTAAATAAAGAAATTCCAAGATTACTTTTGAAAATAGCAGATCTATACCAGCTCATAATGCATCACATTCATTCATTAAAACTATGAACTCTGACTGCAGGGGGATATATATAATGATCATTATAACAATGTGCAAGAACATATTTAAAAATAAGGAAGAACTTTATATTTGTGGACAATCAAAATATGTTTTTTTATTTGAATGTGGTGTCATTAAAATTAATCTGGATATGGCAGACTCACTATCTAGAATATGTACATGAACATTTAAAATAGGTTGCAGACCCCTGTTATATGCGCTTATTTTTATAGACCTATTTACTTGTTTCTATGAGACATGGCAACAGCCTTTTTTTGCGTCTTTCTTTTGTAAAATCTTGAGATTAGAAACGGCCATAATTCTTTCATTTCTCAACCTTAAAAATAAATAAAAACATCTCCATAATCCTTGGGAAGTTTGCTTTCATATGCTGTATCACACCCGATTCAAGTCTTCTTCAATAAAATGCTACGAGCGAAGACCATATAACATCGGGGCCACAGGCACAGCATTAAGCAGCAACATTCAACTCATTCCTTCATCATGACTTGAATGAAATAAAATATAATACACGTTATTTTACTGGTGTTTTTCAATAGAAACAAATTATTTTGAGGCATAAAGGTGACAGCATGCAGTGCAATAGGAATAATTAACCCAAATGTGACAAAGTCATGTCATGTCTTCTATGGTGCCAGGCCAGCCTGAAGAAATGTAATACCACGATCCCCAAAGTGCGCATTCCGTATGTGACATCAGCTGACTGGTAAAGAGAATAGTACGGACATGTTGATTGGGTACGTCTCAAACACGCCTTAAACACACCCATGACTAATTCAAGGCCGTTTTTGCGCAATCCACGGGGTGTCGAAAGCGCTTCTTAACATGCCCAAAATTGCAATATGACATACCACACGCCCCCAGCTCTAAAAACTGTAATATGATATGTAATATTATTGGAACTGGTTAATCGACCTGAAAGTGTGTGTGGGGGGGAAAAGGGATACAATGGTAAATGTACACATGCGGAGGTAACAGACAAAGAGAAGCCAGGTGGATACACACCCTACAGACAGAACAAATAAAATAAAAAACACAATTAATTATAGACAAAGTTTGGTTTGGGATGTGTCTTAAGGTGTGTATTCAGAGAGGTACCTGCTGTCCCTGTTGTGTAATAATATGTATTTATTTTGTGACGAATTTGTTACTTCATTCCTGCTTATGGCTTTTAGCCAAAAGGGATGTACTTAAATTAATTGGTTTTAACATTAACTTTTCGACTGGTAGTGTGCATTTTGTGTTTATTTAGGAAATAGGAATCAACGTTTTCGACCCCTCCGGGTCTTCATCAGGAATGATTCCTGATGAAGACATGACGCCGAAACGCGTCCGTGTTTTGTCTGTCTGTCTGTGCTGCACAATGCAATAAATGTACCTTTTTTTTTTTTAAAGATATTTTTTTGCGGCTTACGCCTTTTATTGATTTTTTAAGGGACAGATAGTAGGCTGACAGGAAACGGGAGAGAGATGGGGGGATGACATGCGGTAAAGGCCGTGTCGGGTTCGGGAGTCGAACCCGCGGCACACCGCGACTGGATCACCAGTCCGGTGCCCAGACCGTTACGCTACGGCCTGGGCCCAATAAATGTACCTTGAATGGACTTCGGAGTGCTGGATCTTTTAAAATGTACACATGAACCCTTACTTTGTACCATTGCATTTAATTCCAGAATAAAAATACCCTACTTTGTCATGCTACAGTGGCACACTAAAGTAGCGAAAATATCCGTTCTACAAGCTCACAATGCTTAGCAAAGTGACGTGTCGTGAGCTAGCTTGTAGATCGGATATTTTCTATTCTTAAATGTTTATAAAAAAAGGAACGGTTTCCACACTGTCACGGTACGCTCCTCTGCCCTTGGACTTTGTCTGTGTTTTGGGTCTTATTACTTATATTTGTGTTCTGTACCTTATTTTGTAATAGTGTTCTGTGATTTCCTGTCTGCCTTGTTTTCTGTCTCCTGCCTTGTCTCACCCCCCTGTATTAGTGTAACCCTAACCACCTGTGTTCTGTTGTCTGTTAGCCTATCCCATTGTTGATTGTGTGCTTCAGTTCACCTGTGTGTAGTTAGTCTTGTCTATATATATGCCCCAGTGTTTTCAGCTCCTTGTCAGTTCGTCGTCGTATATGTTGTGGTCAGTTGTTCCATGTATATTGTTCCTTGTGATGTTTCCACGTGGGTTTTTTTGAGAAATAAACCTCTTGAACATTCACTTCTCTGCCTGGCCTGGTCGTTCTGCATTTGAGTCCTACCTCCGTGACCACACCCTGACAGTACGAACTGACCAATTATGGACTCAGCAGAACGGCAGCTTTTTCGGAAGAAGGTACAGGAGTTCGAGTCTGCAGTGAATGGCCTCATCGCTTCACCTCCCAGCCAGCATGTTGAGCTGCTGGGGAGGATTTCAGACCAGCAGAAATGGTTTGGTGAGAGGCCATGGGTGAGCCACTTCGTTCCTCACATTGATGTGGTCCGGCAGAGGCTGAATAGTTTTCAGCTGTCCGGTTCTGGTTCTCCCGCTTCCCAGCCTGCTTGTGACCAGCCCATGCCCCAGTCAATCAGACTCGGGTTTGTGGGCCTCCAGCCTGTGTCTGCATCTACCAGCCCCACTCCTGCACCATTGGAAAACCAGCCTATGAGCCTGCTGGCCTACTTTTGTAGCAAGGTAAAAATACCTGTCTATCCTGAGCCGACTACCATCCAGGACCCATATGAGGGGTCACGCTTGGCCCTTTGTGTGGGGAACCGTGGGCCTGCCAGAAGAAGGCGTGGTCGCCATGGCTCTCAACATCCTCCCAGTGGCCTCCAAAGCACCCCGTCTGCAGCCCCAGCTCCTCGACCTGCAGCCCCGGCTCCTCGACCTGCAGCCCCGTCTGCAGCCCCAGCTCCTAGACCTGCAGCCCCGTCTGCAGCCCCAGCTCCTAGACCTGCAGCCCCGTCTGCAGCCCCAGCTCCTAGACCTGCAGCCCCGTCTGCAGCCCCAGCTCCTAGACCTGCAGCCCCGTCTGCAGCCCCAGCTCCTAGACCTGCAGCCCCGCCTGCAGCCCCAGCCCCTCGACCTGCAGTTCCGTCTGCAGCCCCAGCTCTCCCGTCTGCGGCTCTGTCTCCTCTGCCTGAGGCCCTGCCGCTGCAGCTCGCCTCCGAGGCCCCGCCGCTGCAGCTCGCCTCCGAGGCCCCGCCGCTGCAGCTCGCCTCCGAGGCCCTGCCGCTGCAGCTCGCCTCCGAGGCCCCGCCGCTGCAGCTCGCCTCCGAGGCCCCGCCGCTGCAGCTCGCCTCCGAGGCCCCGCCGCTGCAGCTCGCCTCCGAGGCCCCGCCCCTGCAGCTCGCCTCCGAGGCCCCGCCCCTGCAGCTCGCCTCCGAGGCCCCGCCCCTGCAGCTCGCCTCCGAGGCCCCGCCCCTGCAGCTCGCCTCCGAGGCCCCGGCGCTGCAGCTCGCCTCCAAGGCCCCGCCGCTGCAGGTCGCCTCCTCCGAAGTCCCATCGCTCGCCTCCTCTCAGGTCCTGCCACTGCAGTCTGCTTCCACTGAGGCTCTGCTGCCACAACTCTGCGCCCCAGGGCCTGTGTGGCCCAGAACTCCTAAGTGGGACCACCTGTCTGGTCGTCCTCCAGACTCTCCTCCCAAGCAGCTGGGCCGACGTTTTCCTGTGTGGCTCCGCCCATCTGGTCGACCTCCGGACCCTCCTAAGCGGCCAT
Source organism: Protomyctophum parallelum (assembly GCF_964188405.1). Classification (NCBI taxonomy): domain Eukaryota; kingdom Metazoa; phylum Chordata; class Actinopteri; order Myctophiformes; family Myctophidae; genus Protomyctophum; species Protomyctophum parallelum. Next base: position 11,898,800 of record NC_139711.1, read on the forward strand.
GCCGACATTACAGTTTGCCTGGGTGGCTCCGCCCCTCTGGTCGTCCTCCTGACCCTTTTCCCAAGTGGCCAGGCCAACTTCTTCGTCCTCCTGGGTGGTTCCAACTGCCTGGCCGTCCTCCAGACCAACTCCACTTCAACCTGGCCATCCATCTCGGGTCCTTGTCCCCAGACCCCTTTTCCTCTGTCCCCTCCTCCAGACCCCCTCCACCCACCCGGCTCAGTGTTCCTTGTCTGAGTTTTGGGACATCTGGAAGCTGTCCGTTGAGGGGGAGGTACTGTCACGGTACGCTCCTCTGCCCTTGGACTTTGTCTGTGTTTTGGGTCTTATTACTTATATTTGTGTTCTGTACCTTATTTTGTAATAGTGTTCTGTGATTTCCTGTCTGCCTTGTTTTCTGTCTCCTGCCTTGTCTCACCCCCCTGTATTAGTGTAACCCTAACCACCTGTGTTCTGTTGTCTGTTAGCCTATCCCATTGTTGATTGTGTGCTTCAGTTCACCTGTGTGTAGTTAGTCTTGTCTATATATATGCCCCAGTGTTTTCAGCTCCTTGTCAGTTCGTCGTCGTATATGTTGTGGTCAGTTGTTCCATGTATATTGTTCCTTGTGATGTTTCCACGTGGGTTTTTTTGAGAAATAAACCTCTTGAACATTCACTTCTCTGCCTGGCCTGGTCGTTCTGCATTTGAGTCCTACCTCCGTGACCACACCCTGACACACACGACATACAGCAACGGTAAAAAGGTTTCTAAGAGATGCTACAATAATATACTGGTTCACAAAGGAGTCTTTGAGGAGGTTCGAGGCAGGGGGTCCCTGTGGAAACAGTTTGAACACGGTTCTCCCTATTTTATTTCTTAGTTTTATAAATAAATAAAAACAGGAGATCAATAAGCTTACAACGTGTTGCCATCGACTGCAAATCCGATAATTTCAAAACATGTTGACAAAGCTTCTTAAATGGAGGTGCCTGGCACAAAATGGTGGTCCGCGGCCAAATGCAATCAATTTGAGGATCCTCAACATGGATATTTTGTGTGCTACAATAGCACACAAAAACTCTCCCCGTGGCACTGCTGCAAATGGCCAGAGATCATATTTTGACAGTTCAAACGTCAAACGTTACAGTATGTCATGTGATACCTACACAAGACACCGACGTTACATTACCTATGGAACTAAATTATTTACTTTCTCATTTCCTCTTTATGTAGCCCTGTTTTCAATACTATAGAAACGATATTTTTGATAATATTTTTTTATTAAAAGTGGTTAAGTTTGTCTGTTATAAATATTGAACCAATAAAAAGCATTAATTAGCTTGTGACTAAATAATAACTACATTATTAACTACAAGGTTCTTGTTTTCCTTTACCTGAAAATAAACGGATTTGGACATATGAAGTTTCTAAACCGACAGCAACAATGTAACTGTATATATTTCTATAGGTCGTCCTCATACATTTGTTACACTGTAAGTTACAATGTTACAAATGTACTATTTGTACCATTTATAGCATTGACATTTATCAATTTGCATCTCAACAGTGTACAAATGTCACCCTGGAAAATTGGAACAATTTGCAGGGGTGCTCGCCTTTCATTTCCTCCAAATGACACTATAGGCTACTTGACAAAGTGAGAAATGGCAATTGTGACCTTAAACGAGGGATAATCACAGTAGAATAAGTGCTATTCAGAGAACCTGTTGAACGGCTCTCGAGGCTTTCACACAGTGTGTGGTCGAATAAACGACACCAATATGCAAAACTTGAACATTTAAGTTGATGCCTTTACTTACCGAAGCAACGAAACAACATGAATAAATTAAAATACGCTATTTCCAATCTTATCTTCTTAAAATTGGTCCTCCCTAATGCTCATTATATTATAATATGGTACAATTTCTGTCTACTCACTCTGTGTCTCAGAGGAGGGTTGTGGACAGTTCAGAAACCTGTCTACTCACTCTGTGTCTCAGAGGAGGGCTGTGGACAGTAGATAAAACTGTCTACTCACTTTGTGTCTCAGAGGAGGGCTTTGGACAGTTCAGAAACCTGTCTACTCACTCTATGTCTCAGAGGATAATTGTGGACAGTTCAGAAACCTGTCTACTCACACTGTGTCTCAGAGGAGGGCTGTGGGCAGTAGAGAAAACTGTCTACTCAAGGCCTATTCATAGTTTAGATTTTCGGTGGTGAGGTGACCACCAAAGCGGTGGTTTGGATGTCGCCAATGTTGTGGTTGGATGAGCGGTGGTGAGTAAAAACAGAGAGAAGGGCTGGGGAGAGCGGTGGTTTGCTCTTCACCGCGGCTCAGTGACGTCATGTTGTAGTTTTGGGTGAAGCGGTGGTCACCTCATCACAGAAACTTCAAACTATGAATATGCCGTTTCTCAGAGAAGGGCTGCGGACAGTTCAGAAACCTGCCAGCCTACCAGTGACATCATCGATAGGCAAGTTTGGCCATTTCAGACAAAACTTTTAAAAAATGCGATTAATGCAAGAACAATGGCTTCTATTTCAGCTTGCTTTCTTTCCAGGAGGAGAAGTGTGCAGTTTATGCTGAAGGTGCCTAAAACCAATTCTAAGCTGGGAGATACTGTCTTCAGGGTGTATGCTCCATATATATGAAATGAATGTCAAGAATAGTTCTGATGATGTACAAAATATGTTTTTTGCTATTTTTTAAATATTTTTAGCTGACCTTATAATATTGGAAGAAGGCAGAATATATTAGAAGAATATATATTGGAAGAAGCCGCAAAACACATGCATAAATGGTCAATGGTCACCACCACCACAGAGAGAGAGAGAGAGAGAGAGAGAGAGAGAGAGAGAGAAAGAGAGCGCGAGAGAGAGAGAGAGAGAGACAGAGAGAGAGAGAGAGAGAGAGAGAGAGAGAGAGAGAGAGAGAGAGAGAGAGAGAGAGAGAGAGAGAGAGAGAGAGAGAGAGAGAGAGAGAGAGAGAGATAGATAGATAGATAGATAGATAGATAGATAGATAGATAGATAGATAGATAGATAGATAGATAGATAGATAGATAGATAGATAGATAGATAGATAGATAGATAGATAGATAGATAGATAGATAGATAGGAGAGATATGCGGAGGGAGAAGGAATAAGCGAGAGAGGCAGAGAGACTACTGAGAGGGAAATTGAGAGAGTTAGGGAACGAGAGAGAGAGAGATATAGAGAGAGAGAGACACGGGGCAAATAGAGCCATTAATTATACATGGTCTTTACAGCTGCCAAACAGGGAAGTGAAGCATCCAAGCTTCTCCCAGAGTGATGGGATCAGAAGACGTGATCTACGCCTTCTCACAGACTCACACACATGTAAACGACATCATAAATCAGTAAGTGGGAATTATTAGAGGCGTAATTCATCCGTTCATCCGGGGTGTCCCTTCCCTGGGTGTAGGACGAGGGATGGGTGAACCACGACATTGGTTCTTGAACTTTTCATGACAAATATGTGCTTCTTTCTGTCACAAAGGCTAACCTGGCAACCCTGGAACCTGGTATGCGGCTGTGCGTGTGTACCATAGTCTATGGTGTGTCACGTCGGCGCGACACACACGCGCACACGTCCCACGTGCTTGCGACCCGTCAGCGAAGACACACACGCATGCACGTTCACGCGACCTGTCATTGCATACACACACTGTTCCTGCTCCATTTGTTGGTAACGTTCAAAAATGGCCTCGAGAAGCCAGCTAGTCAGCCAGCCAGCCAGCTGAACAGACAGAACAGACAGGACAGACAGGACAGACACACAGACAGACAGACAGACAGACAGACAGACAGACAGACAGACAGACAGACAGACCCTTATCGGATCGATGCAAAGGGTAAGTGATATTCTTTGGTTGACACAATATGTTTTTGTAACAATAAGGTTAAAGCTCCAGATTATGATAGTAACCATAGAACAGAAGTCACCCTGTCTCTCCAGCTCATTATAATGAACACAAAATACATTTTCAGTTGTGTTGCAAATTACATCCAATCAGGAGAGAGCACCCATTTATCAGCATCACTTTGTGTCATCACTTCAAATTTCTGTAACCTGTGTGATCAAATCAAACAATCTGAGGACATCCATCACTGCTGTCCTCCTAGTTCATGAAGGGTAACCTGGCGCTACAAACCTATAAATATGTGTGAGCCAGTTGTGGAGCGTGTGTGTGTGTGTGTGTGTGTGTGTGTGTGTGTGTCACCTCAGGTGGTGGGACTCCCTCTGGAGGGTGACATTGCAGCAGCAGCTCCTGGTCCAACGCCACCTCCTTCCCCATCGGCTCCTCCTCAAAGTTCTTTCTCAGGTCTGACGGGAGCCCAAAAGAAAAACATGCAACACATTTTTACCAATGAATTTCCAACACTTTTCCAAAATATTTAACCCAATTTCCAGGCCTATATAACAATCATTCAGCGCAATAATGAGTCTCTCCTATGTGTCCGGCAGGCAGTGTAGCAACAATAAAGCATAGAATATAGAAAGCTATAATTCTATTGCAGATTTTGTGCCAAATGTTTTTCTACACTACCTATCCTAGGGCATAGGATCACTCTGCGGCACGCAGCGTGATCAGGCCTGTTTGTTTGATTTGTCCCTAAGGACTACTGTTTGTGGACCTACCTTATCTATAACCTCATTTACATACTGTATATGCTGCTATGTGGACCTACCTTTTGTCTAACCTCATGTACATACTGTATATGCTGCTATGTGGACCTACCTTATGTCTAACCGCATGTACACATACTGTACATTTATTATTGTATGTGTACGTTTTAAAACGTTTCAACGCATATTTATGTAGGAATTAACAGGACGAATGCAATGAAATATTCACGACGTAAAATGGCTTCTGCCAAAACCTTTCAAAGTCTGTCTGTCTGTCTGTTACTGTCTGAGTTACTAAGGTTTCCAGCAGACTGCGGTGATTTAATGCTCAACCACCTGTGTTGTAAAGCTGCCTCCTAGCAGTACTGTATTAATGTCTCTCTCTCTCTCTCTCTCATTCTCACATTTTGCGTCGTACAAGTGGATTCCAAGCTGTGCGTGATTTAACAAACTTTGTAATCAGGATAAAACACTGTGGGCCATCAAACTGTAACGACCTCTGTGGTCATTTGACATTTTATGCCATCGTTAAGACTTTCCTCACATGAAGCAGAAAATAAATCGCCCACGCATTGCACGCAGAAAATGAATTAATATATGCAAGTAACACTGTTATGCAAAGGGTGGAAGCTAACTAAGAACATTTACTCTGTAGTACTGTACTTAAGTACAGTATTTATACTGTACATCATATACTACTCTACTGGTACTACACCGCAAATATTGTGCTTCGGTGGATTTGGACCATAGACTGTAAAAGATTTGGACACACAACGTCCTCCACATTGGTGTGAACAGTTTCTACTTGTCCACAATTAGACTGCTGAACAAGAGCTAGGATTGGTGACGCCACACAGACTGAACGGATTGGTCTCCTTTAGTAGAGACTACTCTGTATATACACATAGGCTACATCACTTTATTTATATATTTTATATGCATACATATTGTACCATGTAGATTAGTCATGTACTATGCACTTTTTCTTTTTAACTGCAATGATGAGCCTGCACAAACAAGAATTTCACCCATGTTACTTGTAATGTGATGTAACAATAAAGTTTGATTCTGATTCTGATTCTGATTCTGCAGGCCCTTTACCACTGTGCCATGCGAGCGCTTGAACAGACACTCTATAGCAATGAGTACAGAATCAGATGCTATTTAACACTTCATAACAAAGCAATATCACTTAGTGTTAATTGAAGTACACTTTGCTGCCAATATTTTCTACATTGTGGAATTGATACTTTGACAATAACAACGTAAACAATCTGAGTATACTGCTACCACTACACTTCCGTTATGCAGTAAGAGCTCATGTATTTTTAGTTTGAAGGGTCGTTCCACTCACAGGCGATCCTGATGTACGCTTTCTGACTCTTCTGGGTTCCCGTAGTGCTCCAGGCCACACACTGACACCAGTACTCGTCCAGACCGAAGACCTTCTCCACCTGCTGCCTGGTGACGTCGATCTTCACCTGCATGATGGGCAGCGCTGCAAGATAAACACAGGACATGCTTTACTGTACATCTCATCCTGTATGTATGACACCGCTTCTCATCTTTCATGTCAAGGACCTCAATATGTTCCAGCCACACGCATGCATGCACACAGACATCAAAGGGGCTTCAGACGACCCTGCCCTTTCACCCATCTGCAAAATAGTGTCCATCTCCAGACCATGCATGCAGCTTTTCACTATGGTGAAAGAAATGCAAATGCCCCCTTTCCATGCTGTACCCGAAACCAGCATCCCAGATAATTGCCTTTTCTTTTGGCGATGATTTTGCTATAGCAACTTATTTAGCTGGGGACCCCCTGGAACCCCCTTAAAGACACCCTAGGGTGCCCAGTCCACACTTTGAGAAACACTGCTGAATGTGGAGAGCAAATAAGGCAGGAGCCAACACAGTTTCTTCTGTAACATCTAATCTGTTGCCTCATGATTGCAAACTGATCGAGTTTCAAAGAAATTCATAGGCAATGTTAACCATGCAATCATCCCTCCAAAGAAAATACTGGAGGAAAAATGTGTTAAGTGCATTTCGTTGCGGTCGGGCAGAAACCTTGCATCTTCATATTTCAACTTGTTCAAATTAACGCCATACTGGCCCAGGCCGTGGCGTAACGGTCTGGGCACCTGACTGGTAATCCAGTCGCAGTGTGCCGCGGGTTCGACTCCCGAGCCCGACACGGCCTTTACTGCATGTCTTCCCCCCATCTCTCTCCCGTTTCCTGTCAGCCTACTGTCTGTCCCTTCAAAAATCAATAAAAGGCGTAAGCCGCAAAAAAATATATATAAAAAAAATAAAAAATAACGCCATACTGTGTTGGATGACGGTGTCGTGCAAAAGCGGAAAAGGATCGTCGATGTGCAAGCTCACAACGCATCATAATAACTACAAAGGACCAATTAGCAAAATAGGATAATTCCGTTTCCTGAAAAGTTAGACGTACAGTACATGGTTTCCACTGCCGATGTGTGCCACGTACTGACCCCCACCAGGGCAAAGGGAGAACTCATTTACTGCTGGGCAAAAATAAACAAGTCCAGCACTGTAATCAAATCTAAACAGAGTGCCTGTTAAGCAGGGGGAGAATGAGAAGAAAGCCCCCTCGGCTGCACTCTCTGTGTAATTTAGAGGGTGGCAAGACAGCAGCAGTACGTGGTCTCTATCAAAGCCAATCGGAACAGGGAGGGACAAAACACTCAAGACAATCTCTGAACATTACTCCTTACGAGGAGGAGAGATCTCAATAAAGGAAGCATTTCCGCTGCTACAGCATGTTGTTGAATGTTGATACAAGCAGCGCTGGACAAAGTACTCCAAACTACCAAAGTCCAAGGACACGTACAGAGCAGAAACTCCTGGTGAAATATTACTCAACTACAAGTGGCAGTTACAAATCTGTATATTTGAGTACTTAAAATTAAGTAATTAATTATTCAAAAATGGGTCTGCCATGACACACCAGGAGCCACATGTTGCCCCCCAGGGGGCCATGTGTAGAGGTCCCCAGGGGCCACCGGTGCACTGTTGCTCCAATCTGCACCAACCTCGACAAAAACTCTGTTCAGGGATGACAACAGTTACACGCAAATATAGACAGCACACATAGGGCACTACAGCACAGTTACAGCAATGTCTGACATTTCAAATAGCTATAACTAAGTGACCATGACTGTGTAGTGCCATGGAAATCTAGGATTTGAAGGTGTAACATTTCCAATTCCTAGAAATGTATTAGTATTTGTCTTTGAGGTTTACTGGAGTGAAAGTATCCAAAAATAGAAATACTCAAGTAAAGCACAGATATAGATACTTATTTTTTTAGCAGACCAACAGTATACAGTACAAAGGAAATGTACTTTGTTACTGGAATATTTGGGAGCTAAAATAAAAACACTCAAGCAAACTCAACATTAATCCCCGGTGAGGACGACAGCGATCTCAATAAAGGAAGCATTTCCACTGCTAGGTTGACGCAAGTGATGTTGGAGAAGGGCAAGCGCAGGGCAACTGGGATGAAGGAAGACCTCGTCAACCCCCCTGCAACAAAGAGAAAGCCATCCAGACAGAAATCCTAATAAAAAGGCGTTCATTCAGCGATGTCATCCTGAAGCCACCGATGGGAGATTGGGCGACTGCAATTATTCCGCATGAACGAGGAAATCCCAGAAACGTTAGTCACCGGTTTCTATCGATTCAATCCCTGCTCTTTCTGTTTTTGATATTTGAAAAGCCACCTTTCAAATTGTCCTTTCCTTCCCGTTTTTCTCCCATCCTGTGAGCACCACATATGACCCCCCCTGCATGCCCGTTTCATACACGGTCCAGTGATTTAGCACGTTTTGACCGAGCCTCATTTCGTCTTGGCTACCATGGCAGTCTCTCTCTCTCTGTCTGAGCTTTCTCACACTCTCAAACTCTCCAGGGGCATTTGAAGAGAGGACCTGACCCTTTCATACGGATGTGGAGCATCTCACACAACGCATGCACACGCTTGCACAAGACAGTCGTCTTGTCGTCAATCGTCTCTGTCGGGTGGAAACCTCATCCATGTCCAAAACCAAACTATTTTTTTTTATTCAAATAAAAATCACACCTGTGTGAAGTGAGTGGTGCAACTCCGTGTGGGGGTCTACGGGGGGTCCCTGGAAGTTCCAGACCCCCAGGAACGCGCCCAGGGGGCCGGCCCGGTTCCAGCTAGTCATCCCGTGTCCGAAATGGTTGAGAAATGACAGAGTTACTGTGTGGGAGTCCCCAGGGACTAGGGAGTCCAACTACGTACTATTTTCGTGCTCGGACAGACCCAGCCAGCCAGGGCCAGACCCAGGGACCCAGGGACACACATACGGTAGCTGTCTATAGGAGTGGTTGTACCACTCAAAAAGTAGCAGATTGCCAAGCTCAAAATGTGCCGCTTTGCTCTGTATTTTGAGTATGTGGATGTGCTACTTTTGTGTGACACTAGTACGATCAAGTGCAGCGAACAAAAAAACAGCAAAAAGTTCAATGTGGAGATAGGAGGTTTCTGCCTGACAGCAGTGTAGTAGATGTACGTAGGTCGATGGAGAGTGGCTCTCCAGCTGGCATTTAGCTAAAAGCACTTAGCGGTGCTCATCTGGCACACTTGATCTGGTCTGCAGCGATCATCTCCAGCTCATGGCGAGGGTCTAATTGAAGTTGGCCTATAAGTGCTACCTATGAGACCCTCATCTAACCTATGCAGCAATTATACAAAGCACCTGACCCTCCCTCCCTCTCCCGTTGCATGGGGCATCACCATTTAAAAAAGCTAAAGCTGTGTCTTTCGGTAAACAACATGGACGGTGCTCAGTCAGAGGTGTGTGAGGTCTGAGGCGGTCGCACACCGACAGCGCAGTAGTGGAGGAAGTATAGCCTGGCTTGGCCAGACTTGTACCGTGGATTCACCAACACCTCCAGTGGGGAGGAGACGTCAGTGAGTCCACGCTACGAGTCTGGCCAAGCCAGGATAGAATAAGTAGGCTACTCCAATTTGCATTTCTCCATGCCATATGTCTCTCTCTCTCGCGCTCTCAATGCTCCCCTCCGCTTTTTTTTCCTCTTTCTTTCCCGGAAAACAACACAATTATGGAGCTTTCACCCACACACATCACAGGTTTAAACCTGTAAACCTGTGATGTGACAATGAAACAGATTTCTTCTTCTTTCTTTTTTTTTTATATCTCTGCATGGGATTCAATATGGGTCAACTCAATTTATAGTTCAGTTTGCACACTCTGAGTCACAGAACCGTGGTGGTGGTCCCCCTGGCCCGGACCCGAGTCTTTAACCCATTTTGTGCGGGAACCCCATGGTGTAAGCATTATGTTATGCTTTAGCTATTGAAAAATAGCAGATCTACAAGCACGAGCTTGTAGGTCTGCTATTTTTGAAAATTCGAAGAAAGACTGACATCAGACATTTTTAGAATCTGATCTCTGAAAATGGGTTAATATCATAGCGCCGCAAATTAGTCCTCTCAGCGCCCACAGCCATGTATTAGAGTCTTAATGGAGTAGCTCTCAGTGAGTGTGATTACCTCCACGGTACAAACAGCCCCCCACCCCCTTCCGGCCACACTCGCAGCGTCAACAACCCCCATATGCCGCTGTGCAAAACATTGTTTGTGCCAAAGCACCCCTTCCACTGCCATTCCACAGCTTATGACTAAAGCCGCATACATTGTTGTACAGTGTTGTTTTCATCGACTAATACTATGACGAAAAATGTATTATTGCAACACAACTTGTCGCAGCCCGACACGTTGTGAGCTTGTAGATCGGCTATTTTCAGCAAGTGTAAAAACATCATTACGATGCCATGAACATAATTCTTATGATATTTAGTCGACTAAAACTAGACATTCCAGGTGACTAAAATGTGACTAAAACTAAACGAAACCTATTCAAGAGACTATGACTAAAACTAAAATCAAAATTTGCTGCCAAAAACAACACTGATACATATCTTGTCGTGCGCCGAGAATAGCCGATCTACGAGCTTGTATAGGTCGGCTGTTCTCTCGGCTGATCTTGGCAAGCGAGCGACACCACCGCACGACGGAGCATAAATTAGGCTTCACCACAGCTGGGTGTGCAGAACAATGCACACGTACAGTACAGTCTAATTACAGTTGTTCACTCAATTGCTTTGGCACACTTCTCAAAAGATAATGAAGATTGAATATAACAACAACGTACGGAAAAAAAACCTCGCCGGGCCCTTTGTTCACAATCATAACATATTTAAAAATGTTGTTCTTTAAAAAATATATATATAATAAAACCAAAATTGCTGACGTTATTAGCACTTCTGTAGAAAGTATGATTGCCTCCAATTGAATATAACATACTGATGGGATACTGGGATGTTGCTACTCAGAAGAACAGTTGAATACGCATAAAGAAAACAAAAAAGAAATGTATGACTTATTATTTTGTTGTGACATCATCAAATGCAAAACAATCTCTCAGACATAATTTATATGCCACCTGTCAGGCATATATAAAAATAATCTGAACAGTAATATGGATTTTTGTAACGTCCACTAAATTGGTAAATTGCCTGTCAGGTGAAACCTGAAGTGCACTAATGAAAGGGCAGGTTCTCACATCTTACACCGACAAATCACACGTCATGTCAATCACTGACAGCTGCTATTCATCATGAGTATGGATACTGCTAAACATATTCATAGATCTTGACCACAAAACAATCACTACAATTTAATGTTTGATACTTACACAAAGAAAACGCACAGTGCACACTAGCCTGGAAACCACATACATCTGCCAGATGTGGTCTGGACCCGCTCGGTTGTGATTGGATTTTCCTGCCCACCGAAGTTGTGGGTTACCAATCACCGCCAAGTATCTACATATGCAAATGAGGCGGGTTTAGCAGCATAAATTATAGTTTTTTTTTATTTGCTCCTTGAAAATGCAGGTTCCACACAGAGATTCCAGACTAATATCTACAGTGATATTAGTCTGGCCATGCCAGGCTAGGCTTGCACACGTGATTGATGTGCGCACACGCACACACACACACACACACACACACACACACACACACACACACACACACACACACACACACACACACACACACACACACACACACACACACACACACACACACACACACACACACACGCACACGCACAAGCACACACCCTCATTTGTCAAAAGATAATGAATATTGAATATAACAATGTACGTACAAACCACTGTGCACTTGTTCAGGTTTAATGCCTCACTTCCTCCCAATGCAACATGTTGAGTGCTTGAAGATAATAGGCCATTTTCACTAGTTTTCAAAGATTCATTTAAAATGTGAAAGTGGTTATGTGTGCATGTGGGTTTTATAAATATTGAACACAGGTTCTCCCCCTCTTTCCTGAAAAGTAATGGTTTTGGACATACAAGGTTTCCACCTGACAGCCACATTACAATGTCTGACTGAGAGATCCATTCCACAGTCTTTCAAAACATCAACGCTGTCAGCATTTCTAGTGTTGAAAGGTCACTGGATGACCTTGAAAACACCCGCTCACAGCGCAGCACGAGCCTGTACATCTGCTACTTTTGAACATTTTTGAAAATTCACAAATCTTCTCTTCTTGGGATCCCTTGAACAAAACATCTTCCGATGTGGTCCCAGCGGCCAAATCCATTATGAATGTAGGTGTCCTTGAGAACTACTGAATTAGAGGGAATTTGTAGAATCTAATTTATGTGATAAATAAAACAAATTCAGATTCACACAAGAACCATTTACTGCAGTGGCTGGGTGTCAAAAGAAAATAGATTAGACATAATAATGTCCAGGGACACACATGTTTTGGCCTTGGAGTTACAGTATGGAGTTGTGCTGCACCAAATGAGCTGCTTTACAAATGCATCGACTGCAGAGCTTCGAGAATGTTACCACTTCAAGAAATGAGCCAAAGCAATCGAGGAAAAATTGTAATACTGGGATCAGAGTAGTGCGCAATTCAAGGTAATAATTTTTTATAATAAGTATTAAGTATTATTAAAGAGAAGTTAGCCTAGCAGGAAGTACTTGTAGATCAACTATTTTCGGCTTTAGTTTTAGGGTTAAAAATGGCTAAAATTATAAATATGTTGATTTCCTCACAAATAGTTGCGAACGCAGTGAGCCACTTACTATGACAGCAAGGGCTGAATGTCTGTGTATGTGTGTGTCTGTCCCGCTGTTACACCACCCGCCCGCCACCAGAGGGCGCAGCTGTAGCACACACACACACACACACACACACACACACACAGGGCGCAGCTGTAGCACACACACACACACACACACACGCACACGCGCACACACACACACACACACACACACACACACACACACACGCACACACAACCACACACACACAAGCTGCGTTCGCTTCACGCGTTTGCGCGTCTTACTTGTAATACAACCGACAAATCAGGCTGTGTGTGTGTGTGTGTGTGCGCACGCATGCGCATGTGTGTGTGTGCGTGTGTGTAGCCCTTAGCTACTATAAAGAGTACAGCATAATTAGACAACTGTATTTTTGGTTTCTTCCTGAAAGCTTGTGGTGTGAATACACCACGTTAGTGTCATCACAATATTCAGGTGGATCACAGTTCAGGTGGATCACCACCCACCTGAGAACCAGGCATACTTAATGAACTGGTGGGTGTGGCCACATAAAAACATGATTTTAAAAACACTTTTTGTACACTTGTACAGTACTAAAGGTGCTAACTACGTACATGTTCGTAGACAACCATATATGAAAGCGGAGACCGTCAATTTACCTTTTAGCATTGCTCCAGTTACTATGGAGAGCCTCTGTCCCCACCAGCTATGGGATTTTTAAATCCAGCTCCATTGAGCCTCCATTATAACAGGATTTTCAAAGCGCTGTATCTCTAAAGCTTCGAGCGCTGTCCATGGTGAGCCGTCGCGCATCCCAACTATCGCAAATCATTTGTGAGTTTGTATGGCATCGCTGAGCACATGTAACTGTTTATAATGATAGCTAAGGGGTATGAGCTAATGCTACCGATCACTGTGTTCACAACAACAGCTCCCACCTCACTGAATAACCCGGAAATGAAACAAGGATCGTAGAGTGAGCGTGGACGTGTGGCATACATTGTGTGTGCTCATGCTACCACATAGCAGCAGTAATAAAGTTAAACAATCGTTCTCCGAGTGTAATCATTGTAGGCCTACCTGATAATGTTTTAGGGCCGTCTTTAAGGCCGTTTCAGACAGCGAGCGACATCTAAAATACGTCAAAACGACTAAAACCAGGTTATAACTGGTCTAAAAGGGAACGTTTTTTAAACGTCTAGACGTTAAAGAATGTAATTTCAACAGCTTATATACTGTAGCTGCTTAAGAAAAACTGCTAATCAACGTCTAGGCTAAGCCTAGCCGTTGAACAAACGTTCACTTATAGACCAGACATAACTTTAGACGGACATCTGATTCTACTTTATATCCACTTATTCTGAAGGTTTATTAGAGATGACCTTTTTTCTCTCTCCCAAGAATAGGGCACGATGAATACAGATCTATATCGCTGCAGTCAGGTAGAAACCTTGTTTCTCCACATTACAACCTTGAATGTTTTCTTTGTAAATGCCTAGAGTTTATTTCATGCGTCATCCTTTAACCTTACTGTACTTCCTGTCCTGTGTAAATAAAATACAATTTAGGCATTTAGCAGACGCTCCAGGGTTACAATAAGCAACAAAACAAGGTAATACATCAAAAGCATAGAAATAGTCATCTTCTAGGATCTAAGTAAGTAAGCTAAGAACTTATCATCCACCTAATGTTGCGTTCACACGGGCAGATTACACGATGCACTGTCTACCATTCATTGCCAATGGAAGCCAGCGACATACATGACGTTGCAAAGACGGAACGATGCATGTAGCAGCTCCAAATCAACTCACAACGCGTCATTGCATCGTTTCATCTGCCTGTGTGATCGCACCATAACAGTAGAATATCCATAGGCCTACCTTTAAACTATAAACAGTGACTATAGGATGCTATAGAATGCCGGATCAATAATGGCCTGGCATCCGTCTACATGAAATTACATATTTTAACCTTTGCATACGCCTGCAAGGTCGTCGAGGCTAGTGCTACGGGCTAAGGTGTATTCTGAAGAGGTGAGTTGAGGTGAGGCAGAAGGTTGGGAGTGAGAAAAGTATTCCATGAATCAAAAAAAAAAAGAAAAGAAAAAAGGAATGGTTTTGGACATACAAGGTTTCCACCCGACAGCGCCGATATGGAGATGCAAAGGCTTGAACAATAGTTTGCGGAGGTGAGAAGCGACGCTGCTCGGCTGGATAATTGCATTCTGTGTTTTTTTCTTTCCTTATCTCTCTCTCCTGGCTTCCATAATTACCTGCGTTCTGTCTCCCCACACCCCCGCTAACACCACCGCTCTGAGTCACTGTCCAATTTCACGGCAATTAATAAAATAGGACAAAACAATCTCATTGTCATTGGACTAGTTGTAAACAAAAGAAAGCAAAAGCAAAAAAGGAAAAGAAAAAAGGAAAAGGCCTTGTAATTTTACAGAGCCGTTAATGGCTTTGTCCATGCTTACTTTAGAGTCACTTTTCAATTCAATTTGGTAATACACTGAGAACAGAACTTTCTCATGTTCTTGAGAGGTTTTGAATTGTGACCTTGAAACGCACTGGTGGAACTAAGTGCATTTCCTCAACTATTATATCATTTTGAAGAATTGCTTTACTTTCTACTCCACAACTCCAAAACTTGAGTTACTAGCAGATTTAGACTACTATATATATACCAATTAAGACATATTTTATATTTTGGAATGTGAAAATAGCCAATGTACAAGCTCACAGTGCATCATGATGCACTGCATTGTGAACATACAGTAGAGCAGCAATTTTAGAATATTGTAAACGACAACATTTGAATGAATTTGTGCCAATCCATAATGTAGTAAGCATATTGTGATGCCAATTATTTTGGCAGAAGTAACTTTTTTTTTTAAATATATGGATATCACAATCACATTGTAGATGCATTGCTTACAGTGTGTTAGCACACAAGTACTCATTTTCACCACCGGTTTTTAATATAGGACTTTTACTTAACAATAAAGCATTTCTACATTGTGGTATTGCTTCATTCCCTTAAGAAGTCCAATTACTTCTTCTACCATTGTTGAATTGTGGGTGGGTGGCTGAGCCTGTGTAACATCTGGGAAAATGTAAGAATGGTGATCCCAGTGTACACATTCACGACCTGGCGTTCAGTCCTTTTCATTCGCAGAGAGAATGTGGGTTTATTTTCGAGTGTGTTGTGTACGTACCTAATAGCAGAGAATGTGGGTTTATTTTGGAGTGTGTTGTGTACGTACCTAATAGCAGAGAATGTGGGTTTATTTTGGAGTGTGTTGTGTACGTACCTAATAGCAGAGAATGTGGGTTTATTTTGGAGTGCGTCGTGTACGTACCTATAGCAGAGAATGTGGGTTTATTTTGGAGTGCGTCGTGTACGTACCTATAGCAGAGAATGTGGGTTTATTTTGGAGTGCGTCGTGTACGTACC
The DNA here is from genome assembly GCF_964188405.1 of Protomyctophum parallelum. NCBI lineage: Eukaryota > Metazoa > Chordata > Actinopteri > Myctophiformes > Myctophidae > Protomyctophum > Protomyctophum parallelum. Next base: position 11,915,070 of record NC_139711.1, read on the forward strand.
TATAGCAGAGAATGTGGGTTTATTTTGCAGTGTTATTACAAACCTCCCAACAGAAAGTGGTCGACACTGTATAGCTGACTGCGTTCAATAGCTACAGTACAATTCAATTAGAGCAGCAAATATCATGTACTTTCTTAGCGTTTATTCTATCTATTACTTTTCCAATTATGACGCACACCGTCGGAACAGTGAGACGTTTTTGTATACAGCTGATTGTCCCCACAAAGGAGATTAAAGTCTATCCAAATAATGAATCATAATGTGACCAAAGTTTTGGTCACATTTATAAATGCAAAGAAAGAGGCTTTCCAAAATGAAGACTATGCTATACCGTACAGAGTTAAAGTTCAGATTGAGGGAGAGAAATAGGCACAGAGAATAGCGTATGGAAGATGACGTTAAAGCCACTAACCCCAGAAAGTTGTGGTATATCATGACAACTATGACAGGAATGACAACTATGACAGGAATGTCATCAACTGTGACATATAGTCAACATTTGTTGCTGTCGGGTGGAAACAGCGCATGTCCAAAATAATTTAGTTAAAATAGCCTATCTATAAAATCTGTAGATCTGATCATTTCACTATACTAGTTTTGTGAAACACTCTTGTATGACGAAGTAGGGTATTCATTCATTTACAACCCCCCCACCCAAAAAAACCTAAAAAACAGAAAGTTGAAATACACGCTTTGTCTCTGCCAATAACCTTACTAGATTTGAATCGATTCTGTTAAGAGCACAGAAACACTCAATACTATTATAGCTGCTGCCTCAACTCATCATCGCTGTAAAAATATGTTTTCAGCATATAAACACCAAGAAGGCTGCAGGGCCGGATGAGTGTGCAGAACTTTTCTTTTGGAGAACTTTGAGCAGACTCCATGCAGCATGGAAGCCAATCTTCCAGGCAGTTGAAGCAATTTGGTGCCCTAGGCAGGATTTTTCGTGATGCCCCCTTGAAAAATGACCATGGCCCCCTTGTGTTCTAAAGCACTGTGGGTTTTTTTTTTGCTTGGTGGATGCCCCCCTCCCCTCATGATGCCCTAGACAACTGCCTGTTCTGCCTGATGGGAGGGCCGGCCCTGCCAAGTTCCAGGTTTAGGCACACACTTAGTCACTAAGGATGTGACGGTTTGAAAATTACAAAACCGGGGCGATATTCAATAAAAAAACGACCGAAACGGTCAAACCGACTTTGGCCACTGGAGGGCGCACTTGAGTCATTTTCGGTTTTTTTTCCATAGCGGTGTAAAGACCATAATTTGGACAACAAAGTGACAGATTTAACACATTCTTTATTTCTCAATGCTCACACAAATGGAAACAAGCCATAGTGTTTTCTTGCCTACTTGGGATCAATTATTTAAGCATTGTATTTGTATTAAACAATTAAACAATTAACGCATCGTGATCTGCACGCATCTGCACCAGGCCAGCTATATAGGGTCCATGAGCCTGAGTCCAAAACATATCGCTGTCGTGTCCAGTGTCCAGTCCAAATGTGAGCAACTGTACCTACTGTTTAAAGCCACTGGCCGCTTGACTTTTCGCTGACGAGAAAACCCTCTCAGTCCCTGTCGCAGGGTAAACAAAACGTCATATAGCACATGGCTAATTGTACCCGTGCCAGGGAGGAGGAGGAGGAGGCGGCGCGGCTGTAACTTTCTCCAGGCCAATAATGGATTTAATCATTCCAAATAGGTCTCTCCATTCATTGCTACGGTCGACATGCTCGTCTCGCTGTCTGTTTAGTTTTGACTACGCAAAGCTACTGCTGCGCTGTGCAGAAGAGCCATTGAAGTTACCTCAGTTTAAGACTCACAGATTTGCGACATTGAGGGGGCAGAAAACTCAGCGCTCGAGCAGTGAGCACTGTTCATGCAGCCTGGAGTTCAGAGGAGTGGGACTAGCTGGAGTTTGAAAGTTGAGATTGTAGTTGAGATTGTAGAGCTTGTAGATCTGTCTGTTTTTGCAGTGCCAGTGTCAGGGTAACAAAATAAGAAATTACAGGCAGAGATGAAGTGAAGTTGAACAGCCAAGCAGCAGCAAGCTACGCTACGCTAAGCTAAGCTAACATCACCACCACCATGGCTGGTGTTGTGTTAGCTTAGCAGCTAAGCCTTAGCTTCTTGCAATGCTATAGCATTATCACCAGGGTTGGGAGGGTTACTTTTAAAAAGGAATCCGCTACAGTTACTTGCTAAAAAATGTAGTCAGTAACGTAATCCCGATTACTCCATTTAAAAAGTAACTACAAGTTACTTTCAGTTACTTTTGGATTACTTTTAAGTAAAACTCAATTTAATTAGATAATACAAGTTTTACCATTGATAGACAAGAATGTTGAGACTATGAAATTAAGATAAGGACAACAGAAATATGGTTAAGGTCATTTAATTGTTAAGAATTTGACCTCTCTGAACAGGTACATTACTGTATAGTCATTGTGTAACTTATAACAGATCATAAGAAAAATGCATCTTGACCTACAGAACCATTTTCATTGTTTGATTGACAACAACCAACAACTTTGACAACCAACAACTCCATCCATGTGTGGTCAAAGTGGCAAATAAAAACTATTTTTGACATTCCTGGCTGACACTCATTTAGATAGACATGGCATGAGTTTAAAACATTGACTAGACAGTAAAGACTCATTTATATAGTCTACAAAGAACTCAGCCCTATACAATTATATTTATACCCCGTAGGCTACTCTTTAAATAAAAAGCCTCATTGTATTTGACCTAAAAGAGAAGACTGCGCTACCCATTATTTATCCCCAATCCAATATATCATATATGCTCTCCTATCTAGTATCTCTGCAGTGTTGCCTGGTCTGATTATTATAAGCCAGGCTTATTTTTTCTGAAGTTGCTTGTAAATAATGGTAGAACGGTTGTGAGCTTGTAGATCGTCTATTTTCAAATAGCAAGCCAACATATATAAATATGCACATTGTTTAATGGACGATATATATATCTTTGAAGTGCTCGTGTGGCCTTTTATAGTCACTTCTTTTGGGCTTGTTTTCATAGACCTGGTTGCTTATTTCTCTCGCAAATTGGCAACACCGCCCTGACGCAGCAGCAGCCTCCACTGTGACGATTTTACACAGAGTCAGAGAGGTACGCGCTGCGCTCAACTCCAATCCATTCCGTTTGGTGTTATAATAATTTATAACTTGTTTGTAAAATTAATGAGGGGAAGGGGAGAATGTAATCCTCATGTAACCCCCGTTACAACACCCCCGTTACTGTAATCCAGATTACACATTTTAAAATGTACTCTAAGACGTTACAGTTACGTTTTTTTTTTACTCTGATTACAGTAACGGATTACATGTAATCCGTTACTTCCCAACCCTGATTATCACTGTGCGGTCTCACGGTGCGTGAACTGTGGGCTGCTGCTTGGGGAGGAGAGGGGTTTCTACAGGCGGCTGCTCTGACCAAATTGATTGTGTGCAACATGACAACTGTTTTAAAGTATTGTACAGTGACAACTATTGAAACTTTATTGTAAACAAACAACACTGTGTGGTCCACCCAGCTCCACCCCCCTGCCCCCAATCACTTGATACCCGACACTTTTGGTGTGTGTGTGCTGGGCTCCTGGCTGCTCTGCAGGCTACAGCAGGCCAGCAGTGAGCCTGAGCACCGCGGCGAGCGTTGCGACCGCTTCCCTCGGCAAACATAAAAATACGGTTCGGTCGGTTTAAATAAATTAATCCGGTTTACTAGATGAAACCGGATCATACCGGTTGAACCGAAAACCGCCACATCCTTATTAGTCACACACACATTGTTACCATAATCATAATAATAATTATTATTATATATATAATTACAATCTATATATTTTAATTAAAACCGTTTGAGAACCAGACCAGTGGATTAACGCAGAGAAAATGGAAGAAGTTCATGTGTTTGGTTCAAAAACTTTTGCAAAGCTCTTACAAAGCTCCCACCATCCGTATTAATGCATTGTCATTGCTATTTTCATACACTTGGGTGTAAAGACAGAGCATCTGTTATCCTGGAAAAGACACATTGGAATTTGTCTGCAAAAGATTTATTTTCTCTGCCACCTTACCATAGGTCTTTTGGGGTGAGAAGACACATCTTCTTTAGTTTTTAACTTGTGTGATTAAAATGGTTCTTCAATACTATAACACTACATGCTACTGCATAAGCTTTTAATAATCGCAGGTTAAGATTTTAATCATGAATATGTCGAGCAGTGCTTAACACGGAGTGGTCCAACGCAACTGGAATTTAAATAACCTGCAAACAAATCCATGATTGGCTCTGAATTATGTTTTTTTGTAAACCTTGTCGGTGCAGCACACCTATGAGTACTCAACCCCAGTGCTTGAGTCAAGTATATA
>NC_139711.1:12541966-12717874 GCF_964188405.1 Protomyctophum parallelum
CTTTTACAACTTGTACATGCAATTTTGTCGTTAGAGAGGGTATAATTATGCGCATGCATGAAGTGAGTGGCAAATCAAGTAGCAAAGTGAGTGGCAAAGTGAGTTTTAACGTTGTTTAACATTGCAGATAGGACTTTTCTGTTTGAGTGTTTGTCTGATGTAAGGGCTGTTAAGGCTAGAAAGTAGTTTTTTGCCACTCAGTAGGTGTTCCTGCTAGGGCTGCAACTAACGATTAATTTCATAATCGATTCATCGGCCGATTATTTAAACGATGAATCGATTAATCGGATTATGGCACCTTTTTGCAATTACTTACAAAAATTAGCTTCAAATTATTTTAGGCATGTTGTAACTAACAATAAAGACAATAAAAATGAATACTCATTCAAAATTAATATTTTACCCATTTTGTCCAATTTGATTTCATTGCCATTCCTTGTACTTGTAATGATACTGTAATCTGTAATGTTGACCGTGTATAGCTGACTGTCTCTTTCCATTTCTATCTCTGGGACCCCAATTTTTTTTATTTAATTTCTATGGTCAAATCAATTGTGAGAGTCCATTTGGTTCCATTTTTGCACTCTCTGTTACAGACCCTTTAGGGTCCACTTGGTTTACTTCCTAACTATCTATAATGTAGCTGGAACTCCCACTATGAGAACCACTGTCCTACACAGTCTGTGTGGACACGCACACAGTCACGCACACAGTCACACACACACACACACACACACACACACACACACACATACGTTACAAGTAGCATGCTAGCTGATAGGGGAAACCGTTCTTATAGCAGCCATATTGGCATGTTCTCTAGGGTCTAGGCTCTAGTATCACATATTGCTAAAGTTAAACAGCACTGAATAAATCATTGTTAAGCTAAAACGTTCACGGAGATTTTTGCCCTGTGCCCACTTCAATGCGCTGCTGTGATTACACAGGTGGAACAAATGAGGAGCTAACGATCGTTAGCAAGCTACACTGCTAGTGCTCGTCGTAGACAGCCTGCAAGCTCACAGATTCAGACATTGTGGAGCATTTTTTGTCATAAGACAAACAAATATTGACAGTGGCCGTGCTCACAAATACCATGTTTTGGGACCTGTTGATGAGCTCGCAGATTTCGCGGAGCGCATCGCAGCCACAGCACAGAGCAACTTGACGCTGTGTGTGTGTGTGGGGGGGGGAGACTGAAGTTGGGAGAGATAGGGGTAGATGCGGAGCGGAGCGCTCTGGTCACGTTCAAGACAATATTGTGTTGTGTTTATAGTACCGACCCGTTGCATATTGTTCGTTCAGCCTAGTGCCGTTACTGAACGGTAAAAAGAAAGCAGCTTTACGTTACATTTTAATGTTGGAAAACACCCGCGATAATAATCGATAAGATAATTCGTTGGCAACGAATTTAATTATCGATTTTTATCGATTTAATCGATTCGTTGTTGCAGCCTTAGTTCCTGCAATACTTCTGGGTATGATGATGATGTCACACGCATACCCTTTATTATGGCAATGAATTCCTCCTGCTGCTTGCCACCACACTGTGGTTGTTGTGTACCCCACTATCTCACACTGCGGTTGTTGTGTACCCCACTATCTCACACTGTGGTTGTTGTGTACCCCACTATCTCACACTGCGGTTGTTGTGTACCCCACTATCTCACACTGCGGTTGTTGTGTACCCCACTATCTCACACTGTGGTTGTTGTGTACCCCACTATCTCACACTGCGGTTGTTGTGTACCCCACTATCTCACACTGCCACTGAAGAGCCCCTACCACACTGCGCTTGTTGTGTACGCCACTATCTCACACTGCGGTTGTTGTGTACCCCACTATCTCACACTGCCACTGAGGAGCCCCCACCACACTGCGGTTGTTGTGTACCCCACTATCTCACACTGCCACTGAGGAGCCCCCACCACACTGCGGTTGTTGTGTACCCCACTATCTCACACTGCCACTGAGGAGCCTCCACCACACTGCAGTTGTTGTGTACCCCACTATCTCACACTGCCACTGAGGAGGCCCCACCACAATGCAGTTGTTGTGTACCCCACTATCTCACACTGCCACTGAGGAGGCCCCACCACACTGCGGTTGTTGTGTACCCCACTATCTCACACTGCCACTGAGGAGGCCCCACCTCAGTCCTACTCCTTCCACTCAACATTCCCCATTGACATGCGCTGTCTCAGCCCATATTGTATGTGTATTTACGTATACTACGCACGTATATGCTGCGACAAAGAACTTTCCAACCCCACCATGGTAGGCAGGTAGGCTACCCTTTTTGTGTGGCGTTATCCCCTCCAATGTCTAGCTTTTAAAATTACGTCATATGGCAGCCAAGTCTATGGACTTTTAATGTTTTAATGTTTGCTTAAAGGAGCATTTTAAGCACGCATTAAATAGTAAAAAAAAAATCTACTTGGTCTGTGACTCACAGGAGAGCTGATGGGCAGCCCAAGCCAGCCAAGTCTATAGACTTGTAATGTTTGTTTAGAGTACAAGAACTGTATTTATTTTCCCTACGCAGCCCCGTCGTCTGTGTGGCTTTATTGTCACCTAAGCACCGCAACCAATGATGAAGCATGTTCAAAACATGTGTTTAAATTACCAGAACGGTCCCTCAAATTCAAATTGAGTGTAGCCAGAGGGTAATTCTACACATTCAAACCATTTGAATGCAAAAAGATGAGAGAGATGAGAGAATACTGTTTGTTGAGTGGTTTGAATGAAAACATTTAAATTCTTTCAAATGGATGCAGGATAAAGACATATCTTGAATAGAAGCAATTTAGTCAGCTTGGAAAACGCTCCCAGATCGTGCGTGTGTGTGTTTACTCGCGCATGCTTGTGTGTGCCAACTTGACGTTTTATCTCCAACCCGCTGAATATGATTATTTGTGAAAGTCTTGCATTTTCGAAGGACACCGCCACCGCATCCTCCCGGCTAAATCGAGACTCTGAGAAAGACACTACGTTGTTTACACAACGTTCCTGGTTTCCTCTTCCTATCATGTGACCCGATCAGAGCCCAGACTACAGAGGAACAAGGAAACGCTAACGGCAACACGTCCCTCACTGTCCATGAACAAGGGAAGCCATGCGGGAGCCATGAAGAAGCCGCGGAGAAAACAGGAAATTTTCCAGTGATGGAAAATCTTTTTGTTTTTGCTTCTCAGAGACGTCTACAGTGATCCTGAATCTAGAATCAGTACCTTTCACCTTCTTAAAACTGCCGTACTTCATAAAGCAGTGGTTTCCTGAACGTATTCATCTTAATACCCAAAAGTTAAATTTGGTGTCTCCCCGGTACCTAAAATAACAAAAATACATTATGAATTGCGGTAATAACGTAAGCCTGATTAAAAAAATATATATCCAAAATAGGAGATCTACAAGCTTCTGAAACAATTACCGGTATGTTAGAATCTTTTATTTTTCCTCATTTCCAAACAATGGTCCATGGACTCAAATCTGTATCCCGACCCTTGTTTGGGAAACGGTATATACCTGTATATGCATTTCGCAGAGCGCCTTTCATTGATGAAAAGTTTGAAAACTTGTTTTTGCTTCTGTGGTCCTCTGTTCTAGCATGATAGCATCACTTCATTACATACCTCGTCTGTGTGTCAAAGGAGCGGCTTTACATTTTTAACTGGCTTAGAGTTCAGTATATGACAGCCTGTCCTCTCGCGCTGTACGGCTGTGATTTATCTATTGTCAGCAGGGGTTCGCTTTACGGCTGGGAAGCATGACTTCAGTATTCTTTGACTGTGACAAATGCTATAAGCCACGAAAGCGCTCTGTGGAACCGCGGTGTGAATCCACACATGCTGAGAGTGGCAAATGGGAGAAAGATTTATTTTCCACTCAACGATTTGAGAGGCTCTTTACAGTCAACATCATGGAAACTATATAATGAACTGCCAAAAACCAACGTAACAACAGATCTAACTGTCACATCTATGGAGCATGCGCTGTCACACAATTTGATAGACTATAATTGTTACCGTAGCTGTGATGAGCATGTATTTTACCTGCCAAGTTGCATTTCTCCTTAAGTGCTTCACTACGAAGCTTTCACTACAAAGAAAGACACTATAGAACACTCCATATGCCTTATGCAGACTACCTTTGTCCGTGGAACTGCCGTTTTGTGCCGCTACCTTTTGCACCTCACGTATTGTACAAAAACAAGCAAGACGGGTGCACACAACTGTATCAGTTCAGAGGTGCAACGGCATGACAATGAAAGAAGAGGTCGCGTTGTGCTAATTGTTACTTACTGTAGCTGATGAACGTATTATTACCTGCCAAGTTGCATTTCTTTAAGGGTTTCATTGCAAAGCTGCGTAGGGGAAGTGGCCACACCCCCCTCCCCCCTACTTCCGTTTCGTTCTTTATTTTGGAGCGTGGCTGGCAAGGATTTCCGGTAGCCATGTTGACAGTTTGTTTATCATCAGACCGTCAAGACGTGTTTGTTTTGTTGATTCTCGTACTATGGATTCTCGTACTTTGTAACGATTGATTAATAATGGAACAACCCGTTAGAGAGCATATTATGTGTTTGGGGATGTTGAAAATAATGTTATTTCATCAGCCTGACACCCACGCCAGCCAAGCTGCCATACAGTGTTATATATTTGAGGCTAAGCTAGGCTAACAACACACAACTACACTACACAACTACACTACAAATGCAACAGCTTTATGCATTTGAAGCATGATTTGAAGGCTGTTGAACTGAAATGTAACAAACAGTTGAATGACTCCTGGCATCCTTTCACCTCCCAGATCAGGACGGTTCCGTCATGAGCACACACAGTTGACTTTTGTCAAATACATTTTACAATATAACTGACAGAATCCATGATGAAAAAAACAACAGTTAAAAAGGCATGGACAAGTCAAAGTGTGTATAAAAGTCGCTCTGGTTTAAGAGCTTCTGCTAAATGCCTAAATTGTAACGACATATCATCCAATGCATCATTACTGGTAAAATGACCTTATTCATTGCCTCAATAACACAATTATACATACAGTACATCTGAAACTCCTCAAAAGTTACAAAAAATGTGTTGTTACGTTAAGTTGTTGTACTAGAGCTGACAGACAGATAGATACCCGCCGGAAGTGCTTGCCAGTTTACCCCACTAGAGGGGTCTCCACCCAGCAATCGGCCGAAATACTCATGTATACCTTCTTGTGTGGAACTGCCGTTGTGCTGTTGAAGGTCCTGACCGCTGTGGAAAGGCATGAACATGAAAGAAGAGGTCGCGTTGCAGACAAGGTTTCTTCAGGAAATTAGCTCTTCAGGGACTGCAGAAGACCTCTTCTTCGTGTCGAAACCTTGGTATCTTCATAAAAATAAATGCCTTTTGTCATCGTGGCTACGAGCCTCTCGAGTGACCTCTCCTTTCATGTTCAATCTCGCGTACATACCTGCTTATTATTATGCATGGATGGTGCATTTATATACAGGTCCATCCCATGTAATTAGAATAATTTAATATATTCTCAATTAATTGTGCATAAAGTGAAGTATTTAAAACCTTGTTTTGTTTTAATCTAGATGATTATGGTGTATAGCTCATGTGCTTAACTGACCAGCCAACTGGCCTGACCTGAACCCCACACATAATCTAGGTTGTATTGTCAAGGGGAGGTGTGAGACATAAGACTGAACAATACAAAATAATTTACGGCTGTTATCAAAGCAAACCTGGGCTTCCATAACACCTCAACAGTGCCACTGGCTGATCACCTCCATGCCACGCCCCATTGATGAAATGATTTGTTCAAAAGTAGCCCAGACCAAGTATTAACTTCATACATTAATATACTTTTCAGATGGTCGACATTTCTTGTTTAAAAAAAACATTTTTTTAGTGGTCTCGTAAAATAATCTAATTTATTGGGATAGGATTTTTGATGAGCTGTACGCCATAATCATATGCCATAATCATCAAGATTAAAACAAAAAAGGTTTTAAATACTTCACTTTATGCACAATTAATTGAGAATATATGAAAGTTTCACTTTTTGAATTTTATTACGGAAGAAAATGAACTTATATTCTAATTACATGGCATGGACCTGTATAGTATTAGTGCCTGTACGTTCACCCATTCACACACACATTCACATGCCGACAGCGGAGGAAACCATGCAAGGCACCAACCTTCTCATTGGGAGTCGTTTGTCTTGCTCAAGGACACTTAGACACTGTCTGGTAGCTAATGTGTGTCTACTACCCAGACTCCGCCACTCAGCGCTTATCAAATGGACTATTTACCTTCATGTGTGAACCCATCGGAAACGGAACGTTCCTGTTACAGGCTACATCATGTGTGAAAGCCAAAAGGTCAACACCGGACAATGTCCTGACCCCGATTCCCCGGACAATGCAGACATTTTCCAGCGTTCAAATGAGAAACGGGCTTTGGATATATTTTTATTTTGCCTTGCTCCCCTTTTAACAGCCCCCCCCACCCCCCCAGGCATAGGGAATTATAGCATTTCAGTGTCAATCTTTCACAATGTACCTGGTCATTTCTATTGTGTGTGACAATGGATGGGCTGGAGCGTGGCCATTTGCATGCAGGATGCCGGTTGATGCGTCATGACGAGAGAGCTCTATGTACATTGGGAGCAAGTTGTTTATGACAAACATGGGGGGGGGGGTGCTCATGGATGAAAGTTCTCAGTCGGCACGACTGATTTCAAGTCAAGTCAAGTCAATTTTATTTATATAGCACATTTAAAAAACAACAGCAGTTGACCCAAAGTGCTTTCCAGAAAACGGGTAGACCGTAGTCCATCCACAGTGCAATAATAGAACATGTAATACAATCATAAAACAGGCCAAGCAAACAAATAACAACCAAAACAATAACTTCAATAACTTCAGAAGGCAGCCAGCATGTCTTATAGAAACATGTTGGTCTTCGAAAATAGTCTGTCTTCAAGCTTTGTTTGTACAGTAGATAGGCTATTTTCTTTTAATTTAATTTTACTTTGAGATACCCTGGATCCATCAGACTCCTCTCCCCCCCCCCCCCCCCCCCCACCAGCGGCCAAAGGTTACATAGTGCCGTGTTTACATTATTTCTAATGACAGGCTGCCATGTGCAGGTCTCTCTCTGTCTCTGTTAGTCAAGTATGTGGAGCTGACGCATCAAAGCATGGCCCTTAACGCACATGTTTGTTAACGGATGAAGCCGTTGAAACGTTGGCGCTGGCTTCCGATCGCATGGTATGTCGTCGCTATAAGGTGGAAACCCTGTATGTCCAACACAACACCTGTCTTCCAATGGCTCACACAATGTAGTTAACTAGAAGTTAACACACGTCGTTGTTTTTGTTGTTTGTGACTGTAGTGTGTGTGTGTACGTATATAAAAGAGCTCTGTGTACACACTTTACATTGGGAGCAAGTTGTTTATGACAAACGGGGGGGGGGGGGGGGGGGGGGGATGAAATGGATGAAAGTTTTCTCAGTCGGCACGACTGATTTCAAGTCAAGTCAATTTTATTTATATAGCACATTTAAAAACGACAGCAGTTGACCCAAAGTGCTTTCCAGAAAACGGGTAGATCGTAGTCCATCCACAGTGCAATAATAGAACATGTTTGGCTAGTTGGCCCAGCCTTCATCCAATCAGAATTGAGAGGGGCCTTCCGCCAATCATGATTGAATGGGGCGGGCCTTGGTGCTGTTGGCCTGTTGCGTCCCCCCCCCAATGTGCACAATGTATGTGCACATCTTTTTACCAATGCATGTGCACATCTTGTTAATGGGGCGGACCAGGGGTTTTTCCAAATCACCCAAATCACTGAATGCTCCTTTAATTTAAAAACAAAAAACATAACAAGTTTGAATATGGAGATAATAGGTTTCTGCCCGACAGCAGCAATAAGGGTACATCTGGCTCTTCCAGAGGCATGGTAGAGGCATGTAGGACAGCTGTGCGTTGTCTGTCTAATGTAGCCATCTTTCTATAAGCTGCGTGTCATGTGATCGGCATGCCTGAGGATGAGGCGTGACCAAAACGGCATCATCTGCTACTTTTATTTGTAAACTGTAAATTTTTGGGGCCATTTTATGCTTTAATTCCCGATAGGTCAGTGTAGTAGAAGCAGTGGTTTCTCAAACATTTTCATGTCAACAATTATACATGTATTCGACCATGAACCCCCAGCGACCGGCCAGCGACCTCCAGAAGCAAAGATTGAGTTAAAAACGTTGCTTAAAAAGGTGTGTGAGTGTGAGTGTGTGTGTGTGTGTATTTATTTATATATGTGTGCTGTGGCAAACCAGGGAAAAAGCCACAGAAGAAGGAGGCTGGGGGAGGTGATAGAGGGAGTATATTATTGCAGCCAATGGGAGCCTGGACATGGACGCACCTGCAGCCAATAAGGCAATCAACAGAAGCTTTTAAATAGCCGACGCCCAAGCTGCCTGGTGAGTCAGTTTGGACTAATGGAGGAGTGAGGAAGCAGGAATCACTCTGTTCATTAGGAGGCTGGTATGATGGATATCTCACAAGCCGACTGAACTCCACAAGGGAGAGCAGCACTCTTCACCCACCTGAATACATTAGTCACTATAGCTCTCTCTCTCTGCGGTTCTTTCAAAAATATCAAGGTACCGTACACCTCAATGTCGTCGACGGCCGTCTGTTTGATGAGCACCTTGATGGGTTCAATTATCTCTTCGGACTTGGCCAAGTGTCTGCCCAGCTTAGTCATGGCTTCCTGTAAGGCCTCAAGGCCCTTAGCCTGCTGGGTCAAGGCGTTCTCCATTACGCCCCGTGTCTCACTCACGAGTACTTATTCTATTGTGAATCTGTCAATGCTGGACCGAGGCTACCCAATTCTCCACCAAAAATGAATAAAATAAATCCAGTGCAGAGAGAGACTGTGTGTGAATGCATTTTGTTTCATAAGAGTAATGGCAATACCACAATAGCCTATTACAAGCCTGTACTTAAACACTTCAGTAAATGTAGGTATTTACTTTTCACCACTGGACAAGAGGAGAGACATTGTGAGACAGGGGATTGCTGCATTGCTGCTTGCTGAAACAATCACAAGCATAGAACTGTTTTATTTGATTTCTTTATTTTTCCTGGGATTACAGGGTCCACACAGATCATAGCCCCATAGTGAGAAATCCTTTTCACAACAATGGGGAAATCACATTTCTCAAGAGCAATTCAGTGTGTCAAGGATAAAGACTCTGTCGGGTGGAAACCTCATATGTCCAAAACTGGTACTGTTCAGGATTCAAATTCAAAAGTAGCAGATATACAAGCTCAAAAGCTTTAGCGCTTGCGCATAATCTGCTACTTTTTATACGTTTTGGTTTGAAACTGTCGGCTGTATGAGCAATTTTGTTTTGAAAAATATTGAAAATGTTGAATACATAATTATTCTCGTCTGTGGCCTAATGTACAGTATATGTGGTGGTCCCATGAAAAAGTTTGAGAACCACTGGTGTAGAGACATGACAGTACTAAGGTGCCACCAGACACATACTGTACAGCATATATGTCAAACTCAAGGCCCGGGGGCCAAATCAGGCCCGTGAATGAATTATCTTTGGCCCGCGGGATGATATTTAATTAGTATTAGAACTGGCCCTCTGGTATATTGCACGGACCACCATAATACTACAAGTCCTACAATGCACTGCGAGTGCATTGTCACGTATTGAGGGCCCGCAAGTGCAAGCATGCGTCTTCTCTTCACTATTGATCCGCAGTGAAAGTATATCACTTGTGGTCAACTTTCAGCTACCCCTCTCCCCAAAAATGGCCCGTGTGTTGAGTCCGGCCCTCGACTTGTACCAATTTCTTTATTTTGGCCCACTGTGTATTTGAGTTTGACATCCCTGCTGTACAGTATAATATCACTCAAACACAGTATGTGAACAACACACTGCCAAAAAGGTAAACGTAACAACATAATGTAAGCCATATTGTATATTGCTGTCAGGCAGAAACCATCTCCATATTTTAACTTTTTGTGTGGGTTTATTATTTTGTGTTACACAAATGCATCAAAATAATCTGCAAGCTCGAAATGCAGCATGAATCAAGGCCTTTGTTTTGAGCTTTATTGTTGATCTGCTACTTGCTATTTTTCAATCCTGAAAAGTGACAGTTTTGGACATATGACTCATTATGAGTTTTCCACCAGACAGAGACGATGTCATTGTATGTACAGTAATGCTGATCTATACATTGCTTGAAGCTATTTTAGCTTTTTTGGAAAAGCTTTACTTACGTACATGCCCCAAATAGAGACACCTGGTTGAAAGTATATAGGCATTCAAATCCTTACAGCTTGAAACAATTCCCCCAAGTAAACAAGGACTTCAACACAGGCCTGTGACTCAAATGTGTTTTATCTCTCTTTTGAAGAGATAGAGAGAACTTTTTTGTTCTTTGACTAACATCATTCTGAACATCCCAATTCTCTTCTCTGGGTGTAATCACGGCACTGACAAATCTGTTTTATGTTGATTAAAATCAGCGAGCATTGCCGAACCACCAATCACCCCAAAGCTGTTTATCTGTTAAGTGCCAGCTGCACTGCATGGGGGAAAAGTAGAGAATCATTCTCACATTTTTCTGGCTCACTTCCACTTTCCGCACTTGTAAGGTAGTTTACACAAAGCCAATCACCCTGAATTTGTTTTTCGGGCCAAATAATCATTCTTGATAGGGAGGTGGTTTTCTCTCCTTTTAAAGCAGTAGTTCACAAAGTGCCGTCACGGGACCAACACAGGGGTCCTTGAGGGGGGTTCCAAGAGTCCCCTGCTAAGCGACAGATAGTGGTCTGTGACTCCCAACAGCGCACCAAATGGACCCGTTGGAGTTAAATTAACACGAGAGAGAGAGAGAGATGCACGAGCTGTGAGTCAAAAAGATTCAAAAAGTAACCTTCAAAAGAAGAGACCGTACACTCCTCCGATGCAGGATGAGTTAAATGAGAGAGAGAGAGAGAGAGAGAGAGAGAGAGAGAGAGAGAGAGAGAGAGAGAGAGAGAGAGGAGGCAACCCACAGAGCCTAGTCCCTCCACATGCCAGAATTGTACCTCTCAGTCCCGGCATAGTATTTCCGGAGTGGTTCCAACGGATTGTGTGGCCCTGGTCTTTCCCTAGTGGGTCTGATCGAGGGTAGCTACTGGGACCTAAGTCGGGACTTGATCACCCCGGCTGGGTCACCCGAGTGAGGGGTATGATGTTCGCGAGACACAAAGCCTATGGAAATACCACTAAAAACGTCACAGAAATGCAATCAAATTAAATCGACCAAAAGGACAGCCATTGTCATTTTTTAATTGCTGTTTTTGTAACATTGATTGCCTGTGATTTGGGCCTTTCTTTCATCCTGTGACGTCTAATTAAATTGCAATGAAGCAGAGATTGCTCTGAAATAGAACCAGCCCAAACACAGCTGAGCAGCTCACCAACAGGGAGCTAAATTGGGAATCAATGATGATGATAGATGTGGTCTGGACTAGAGGGCAGCACGGGTCCACCCGGACCCGAATACCCGAGAACCGACCCGAGAACCGAGCCGGGTCGGGTGCAAAATATTGACGTGCCGTCGGGGAACGGGTCGGTTCCATTTCAAAGCTGCGGATCTCGGTTCGGGTATCTGAAATGCAGAATACCCGAAAAGCCCGTGCAGGACCCGAGCTTTATTATATATTGTAACGATCCCAGGAACCGGAGGTAGAGACGTAGTTCCAATGATAAAGATCTCTCTTTATTATAGTTCAACAATCATCCATATAACCACAGCATTTGTGTGTGTACAAGCTAGCCAGGTTTGCTCTCTCAACCTAACTACCAACACAGCCCCTCACAGGCTCACATGCCGCGTCACTCACTCCTCCGTCCCGGGAGTCCCACCCCCAAGACAGTCCCATTGGCTAAAGCCATAGCTGGCCGCTACACTATATAAACCTTTCAACTTTAAAAATAGTTTTAGAAAATAGACATGATATTATGGTTATGCGTTACGGTTGTAATGATTATGTTCTAAAATACACGCCTCGAGGATTTGTAAATGGAACGTATCCACTGGTGGTGGGTGTGTCACAGTGTGTGCGCGGTCACATACACAGTCAGTTGTGTGAAGTCAGCCTTCCGATGTGAATGTGATCCACCGCAGTCTGGAATAAAGCCTAATTATTACAGCACGTCGTCCTTTCTGATTGTACACATTGTGCAACACAAGACACAAACTGTAGGCCTACTTAACCATGCGACGCATTGCGAGCTTGTAGATTGGCGCTTTTCAGCGCTCCTTTGTAGAGGAGGGGGTGGTGCATGCAGCATTGCTGACGTTCAGTCTCATAATCACAGTGAAAATGAGGATAATATAGGATTGGACACACCACGGGTGTAACGGGTCGTCGGGTCTTTCGGACCGGGTAGGTTTTTTTCGGATCCGAACCCGTTTTTATCGGCTCCGGATCGGAACGGGTCCAATTATTTCGGGTCCGGTTCCGGGCCGGGTGCTGCCAATTAGAATGTTCTCGGATCCGGATCGGTTCGGTTCTGATATCACCGGGTCCGTTTCGGGCCGGGTCCAATTTTATGGACCCGTGCTGTGCTCTAGTCTGGACTCTGGATGGAATAGGAAGAGAAGGCATGTTTTTGTAGTTTCTTGCAGGAGAACTTGTACTTTGTTTGATTTTGTTCCGATTCTCCAGTGTTTACACAGCCTGGATGAGTACCGGAGACAGCTCTTCCTAGGATTGACTATATCCTCAATAATACTGTTCTGGGACTCATCCAGGTGAGACATGAATCCATACATAGAGTGCCTTAAGAGAGCCTCATGTGTATGGATTCCACATGTTACAAACAGGTGAGGGACCTTAGGGATAGTTCACCATTTTTTAACTTAATTCTTTCAGCGCCATTGCCGTACATCTGACATGACGTACATGACACTAGTTTTGTGATTTAATTTACTTAAAATGCATGGCCCCTTGTGCCCCCCCACAAAATGACCGGAACTACTTAATATTTCACCAATACAAGAGCAGAACTCCCACCACGGGACTGCAAACACTATATTAATGGCAAGTATTTCATACAGCTTAAAGGACAACTTTAGTTTTCAACCATGTTTTAGGTTGTTATTAGAGAAAGTGAAAGATGAGTGTTCTTTTTTTTTCATTTGCTGCTTTCTTTTGTTTTAGCGATTTTAGCTATTTTTTACAGTGGAGTGGGGGCATTCGAACATGGGGCTAAATATGTATTTTTTTTTACAAAGTTTTATATCTATTTCTTTTTTACTATAGTCCTACTAGACACCAGGAAATTACATCTGGCCACAAAAGATCACAGGATATATTAAATATGGAGGGGAGGTGACAAACTGACATATTGAGCCTATGACACACAGTATGGCATCCCCGCAGTAGGCTAGTAAAGGCTACCGATCCTGTGATCTTTTGTGGCCAGATGTAAGTTCTTGGGGTCTAGTAGGACTATCGTAAATTATTTATAAAGCAATCGCCATAATATTTTGTATAAAAATAATATATTTAGCCCCATGTTGGAATGCCACTGCCCCCTGTCAAAATAATATATTTAGCCCCATGTTCGAATGCCACTGCCCCCTGTCAAAATAATATATTTAGCCCCATGTTCGAATGCCACTGCCCCCTGTCAAAATAATATATTTAGCCCCATGTTCGAATGCCACTGCCCCCTGTCAAAATAATATATTTAGCCCCATGTTCGAATGCCACTGCCCCCTGTCAAAATAATATATTTAGCCCCATGTTGGAATGCCACTGCCCCCTGTCAAAATAGCTAAAATCCCTAAAACGAAAGAAAACAGCAAATTAAAAAGTATAACACGCATCTTTTACTTTCTCTAATAAAACATGAACCGTGGTTGAAAATAACCTAAAGTTCTACCCCTTTAAGCAGAATCCTCAGGGCATCACTGTAGAAGACTTTGAGCCTCCACATGCTACCTATTGTACAGTATATGTGCAGTGCACCACAACTAAGCTGTATGTAACGTGGGAGTGCAACATGCTTGGCCCAATAAGACATGAGGTCGATTCTAAGAATTCCTTCTAAATCAATAGTTCTCACACCTTCAAGGATGTTAATATATCCAGAAACAGCAGACTGTCAGCGTGTATACAGTATGTTCTATTTTTGAATAGCCAACGAAAAACATCTAGATGGTAGAAATAGGTCAACAATACATTGAATACAAATGACGCTAGTTTTGTGATTTACTTGCAATGCATGGCCCCCTGTGCCCCCCACAAAATGACTGGAACTACTTAATATTTCACCAATACCAGAGCAGAACTCCCACCACAGGACTCAGGCAATCAATTAATACAGTTGCAGACACTATATTAATGGCAAGTATTTCATACAGCTTTAACTTTAGTTTTTTTCAACCATGTTTTAGGTTGTTATTAGAGAAAGTGAAAGATGAGTGTTCATTTATTTTTATTTTTCTACTAATAAACTAAAACATGAACCTTGGTATGTTCTATTTTTGAATAGCCAACGCAAAACATCTAGATGCTTTACCGTTTTTAATGTGTTAAATATAGTGCACACTTGACAGGACCTGAACACATACGGAACCTGCAAAGCAGCATTAGCCTGGGGCATAAAGTTATAATAATAAATATGTAATTTTGTGTATAGTACAAATTATAGCAATCCACAGTCGTGCTCCATGGAGCGATCTGGTCTGGTGCGGCAGAAGGCAGAAGTGCTTGAGAGCAGGTTGACTCTGCCACCGTCACCAGGGAGAATTGAACAGGAGCAGATGTGACGGATCCACTTGGATGTTCATTAGTGTGAGCCCTCACTATGACAGGTGTCACGCTGTGACTGGCATCCCAGATGAGCTGGGATGGTGCCAGGTCAGGTGACACCGTGACCGCGATTATCAGTCTGGTGAAATTATTCATACTGGCAGTGGTGGTGGAAAGTAACGAAATACATTTACTCAAGTAATGTACTTATGTATAAGAACAGTTTTGAGTATTTCCAATTGTCTATAGTATAGACAATTGGAAATACTCAAAACTGTTCTTATAAGTACTATACTATTACTTCTACTCCAATACATCTCAGAGGCAAATATTGAACTACAATTTTATAAAAAACGCAGTTAATAGTTACTTTGTAGATTTGGTTTATTAGCCTATTACAAAACACACACACCACTATAACCCTATTTATATTTCGGCCATTTGAAAATAGACAATGCATTGTGAGCAAGGCTATTATCTATACAAAATAAACTAACTTTTGACAAATTTTGTAAAATGATCAAAGTAACTTTTATTTTAATGCGAATACTTTGTACTAATAACATATTTTAATACAGAACTTTTTCTTGCAACACCATATTTCTACGCTTGTGATATGCTACTTTTACTCAAGTAAAAAAAATAAAGAAATTGAGTACTATTGAGTACTACTAGAGTGTTGCCTTGGAACGAATTGGAGGAGCATTCCATTCATTCTCTCTGCTTGTTGTTGCATTGCAAGGCAATGCAGCGCGCTCTCAAATGCTGTGTGAACAATAATAACGTATGAATACAAACACTCTGCCTTCAAACTCATTACAGAAGGTCAGAACTAGCACAAGGAAGCTAATATGTTTATTATTATGACAAGATACTGTACCATATCTGCTGCCCCAGAAACCGCTGCCCTAGAAGTGTCTGCGTTTACTTTGGCTCCCTTCACTTCGCATCGCTGCACGTTTTGAGAGATTTGTGCTTTTAATTAAATTCGACAGGATTTCAAACAACTGCAGATGGGTTATATATCTTCTCCAACCATTTATTTATATATAAGTGACGCTCGCGGCTCCTTCCTACCCAGTATATAGAGGAGACAACTCCCCTTATTTAAGGCAATGGCCAGATTGGAAACATACATTATGTCTCCATATGGAAGATATTGACATCTGGCACGCTCTCCAGCTCTCCATCACTCTGACGCACGCACTCACGCACGCACGCACCCACCCACCCACACACGCACACCACCTCTGAAGAGAAGAACGCTGCTGTTGAAATCACACTCATCAGGCTTTCCTTATGTAACACAATGGTTCTCAAACATTCTCATGCCAAGCTTAAGTCCGCCCAATTTGATGTGCCCCCCATTTGAAAATAAAGTGCCAGGGACAAGATTGGTGTAAAAAAATACATTATAAACTAAATTATCCCAAATATTTTAAAGAATTGCGAAGATTTTTCATATAATTTAGAAAATAGCACTTCCAAATATCGATGCAACATGTGAGCTTATTAGATGGGCCATTTTCCATTGGTCGAAGTCTACTCATCAATCTAAACTAAGCGCCTATTCTTCACACCTGTGATGTCAAATGGAGTGACAAGTTGTGACGGTTTTGGCCATCCGTCACGCATTTGATGTGACGTAATGATTTCCCATTTCTGTGCCTTATCGGCAGTGGAAGCCAGGCACGGCGCAGCCAATCCCTATCGCCTAACCACTCGCTGGCAGTATTGTAAAGTAACTAAGTACATTTTCTTATGAGTACTGCACTTTTTTGTGGTATTTGTACTTTACTTGAGTAATTCCAATTTCCAATACTTTTACTAGTTACTAGTTACTTTTGGATTTGGATTATTATTACAAAACATAGGCTACATTAGCCACCCTATATACAGCCCTATACAGCCCTATTTTGGTCATTTGAAAACAGCCGATCTACAAACTCACAATGCGCCGCGATGCGACACACTGTGTGTTTGTAGATTGTCTTTCAAAAGATTTTTATACATTTGAAAACTTTGAAATTTGAAATGCGACATTCTACTTTTACTTTTGGTACTTTATGTACATTTCATGACGATACTTTTGTACTTTTACTCAAGTACATTTTGAATTCCGGGCATTTACTTACAGTGTTTTTGTGCATTTATTAAAATCGTTTTTATGTGGACACGGCCACCAGTTCAATAAGTATGCCTGGTTTGCCTGATGGGTGGTGATCCACCTGAACTGAAGCCACACCCACAGCTGTGGTTGTATGATAAAGCGGGAGGGGTTAGGGGAGGGGATGATATTATCATCCCCTCCCCTAGCATGATATTATTGTGATGTCACTATATCACTGTTTTTTTTTCATTGGCACGTTTGAGGGGCAAGGTTTTAGCCTCCAGGAAGAAACCCTAAATACAATTGCGCATAACAACCACACCAACGGGTCTACACAAGTACTGTGACCTCATAAATGCATGAAAAAATCATGGCACTCCATCTTTAAGTAAAGACTGCCTACAGTAAATTGGGAGTGAGAATAGAACGCCTGTAGCAACTCATAATGTAATAATCTCTCATAATGGAATAACACTTAAATAATCATTAAAATAATAATTTTAGTGTAATAAAAGATCACGGTTCCACTGTGGCGATCACGTCAAGAGTGGATGGTCAGAAGTTGCCCCAAGCCGCCACTGTAGTAGCCTACTGGAGAATGAGAATGTGTAGGAAATTAGTAGCGGTACTCACATTTTTTACTTAAGTAAAAGTATCAATACTGCAATATAGAAATACTCCATTAGAAGTGCCGACACGGGAGCTGCAAAAAAGCCCAATCTACAATCTCACAGGCTTGTAGATCTGCTATTTTCAACACGTGACCCGCTGTGCAGTGAATCTAACTTGAGCTTAAAGGACTGGGCAGCTGGCCCATCCATAGGTCCCAGGTTCGCCTCCTGGCCGCGGCTACATTGGTGGCATCGATGTGAGTATGTTCCTCCGTTCATTCCTCGCCGTTACAGACCACCTTCCGCGTAGTCGACAGCACGTTACTTGCCTGGTTGTGATAATGTGATTATAGGTGAAGATTCAGTGAAATAACAGGTCCACCACAAGATCACAATGCATCGCAGCTTGACACGCTCTGAACTTGTTGATTGGCTATTTTCTGTGAAGAGATTTTGGTGTAGAGGGAGGAAATGGGATCACTTAGGATAAATGCCAGGGGGACCCAAGGTCGACCAAGTGTATGGATTTAAGTGGTCAGGAGACCATTTGAGAGAGAGAGAGAGAGAGAGAAAAGCGGCTAGGGATGAGACGTAGCTCAGTCAGTAGGATCAGGTGGAAACCTCATATGTCCAAAACCGCTATTTTTCAGGATCAGCTTCATGCCATGCTTCGAGCTTGTGGATCTGCTACTTTCGATGCTTTGGTGGGACGCTGTAGTATGATCAAGAAAGCATTTACAAAACAAACAAAAATATGCAGTGGTGCAAAGTAACTAAGTATATTTACTTAAGTACAATATTTACTGGCACCCGAGTGTTTGGCAGCGTGGTACTGTGGCAGCAACGCACAGTACTGTAGGCCTACGTCAGGCGCACACGCATGCACGCACAGTCAGACACAGACACACACACACACAACATCTTTATCAGTTCAAGTCGTCCATGAAGAACAATTAAATGTGTGGTTGGCTCCTCAGAGCTGCACCGAGCTTCAGTGGTGTAAAGTAAATGTTCTAAAGTACTGTTACTGTACTTGAGTACAATTTTGAGGTATTTTTTACTTTAATAGAGTATTTCCAAATTTCAGTACTTCACTACTCCAATGCAATTATTTAACTTTAGTTACTATAGTTACTTTGTAGATTGTGATTATTATTTTAAAAAAACATACAATTAACCACTTCAGCCCTGTATACATTTTGGCCATTTGAAAATTGCCTATAGATTGTGAGCTTGTAGATCTGCTGTTTTCAAAATATTTGAAAAACTTGTGAAATGGGACATTCTGTACTTTCTACTTTTGGAACTATTAGTAGTCTACATTTTGATGCCAATACTTGTGTACAAAGAGTACTTCTACAGTGCAGTATTGATACTTTTTCATGATTAAAAAATGCGCACACACACACACACACACACACACACACACACACACACACACACATACATACATACAGGGCCGGATTTACCCTCCCAAGGACCCCCGGGATAGATACAATTTCAGTGCCCCCCTGGGCTGTGCGGCGCCATTCGGGCACGCGGCCAAAAATTATTGGGGTATTTTGCTGTAATTTTGGGGTACCCAGCCCCCCCCAAAAGAGAGAGGCAGGCAGGCAGGCAGGCAGGCAGGCAGGCAGACAGACAGACAGACAGACAGACTAGTGACTGAATGAATGTAGCCCGTAGTGCACTAAGTGCACACAGTTTTAGTGCACTAATCCAGTTCACAGTTTTACAGCAAATTATTACGTGTAGTGCTCAACATCAGCAAGAGTACACATGTTTCCAACGATAATCTGTATGCTGGAATATTCAGGGTGAGCGACAAAATAGCAGCCAGGATAATGAGACTTGCAGGACACCAGGAGCTGCCAGCCAGCAAACTGGTGCTGTTGGAGCCAACACATGGGCACCGGTCACAAGGACGTCCGACATTAACATACGTATGTATGTGGATGTACACTAGAAAGATGCAGGTAATAAGCGCAAAGCACCAACGAGCTGGCCGGATGTATCCAGAACCGGGATGACTGGAAGCGTCGATGGAAGGCTCGTCTGAGGACGACCTAGAGAGAGGGAGTATTTTGGGGGAGAGAGAGGGACGGACGGACGGACGGACGTCACTGTGCATGACGGGCTTTAGGCTTTCCACAGCTACCCCACAACACAGCAGGCACTGTCAGCAGATCAGAAGCTCTCATGTTTTAACCATAATACTAAAATATACAATAACTAAACACAAATCCTTTTTTTTGGGCTGCAGCCCACCATAGCCCAACGGTAAATCTGGCCCTACACACACAAACACACACACACACAAGCACGCGCGCTGGCTCGTTTGCGCACGCACAAAACATTTCCGACGTGCCACGATGGCTCATCTCTCAGGTCATACTTGTCAACCGTGACATTTGAAAACGATTGCCATTTTGCATTCTGTCAGGACACCATCTGTGTGGATTTGAGGATATGTGTGCTATCACTCCAGTGATCGCCATGGTCTGTCATTGAGCTATGCTGGGCTGCCATGGGGCCTTGCCAGCCAATCGGTATTCACCAGCACCACCTCTCTCAAAGAGGGTGTGTGTGTGTGTGTGTGTGTGTGTGTGTGTGTGTGTGTGTGTGTGTGTGTGTGTGTGTGTGTGTGTGTGTGTGTGTGTGTGTGTGTGTGTGTGTGTGTGTGTGTGTGTGTGTGTGTGTGTGTGTGTGTGTGTGTGTGTGTGTGTGTGTGTGTGTGTGTGTGTGTGTGTGTGCGCGCGCGCCCAGTCGCTTCTTCTGGGCTTATCTGTATTATTCAAAAATAATTACTTGTGTAAAAGTATTGGCGTCACAAAGAGTCGTATTCTCTGTCTGTGAAAATTGCATATGTTATACTCTTTGAAAACTACTTAGATCTTAGAAAAAAAAAAAGGTATTGGCGTCATTATATACTTCCAGTACCAAAAGTAAAATAACTCATTGTGCAGAATGTCCCGTTTTAATTGTTAGGTTTTTCCTGAAAATTGCTGATCTACAAGCTCACAATGAGTGCAACGCATTGTGAGATTGTACTGTAGATTGGCATTTTTGAAGAGAAAGTATATCAATTGGTTTTAATGTACAGTATGTTTTGTACTAATAATCTAAATCAACTTGTAAGTAAAGTTTTCCGATCATTGTAAGTGAAATATGCCTCTGAGATACGTCCCTTATAATGGGAATAAATATTAAACAGATTTGACCCTGTATACCTTAAAAGTATAAAGTATTGGAAAAATGGACATACTCAAGTAAAGTAAAAGTACCTAAAAGGTACAGTATTCGAGTACTCCGTTACTTTGGACCATATATATATATTTTTAAAAATATATTTTTTAATTCACAGCCTACTTCATCATTCAATAGCGAGAGTCGCACAAAGGTAGTGAAAATTGCCGATCTACAAGCTCACAACGTCTCGAGTTGTGAGCTTGTAGATAGGCTATTTCCACTCATTTTAGTAGTTTTTAAAATAATAATTAAAAAGGAGTGGTTTCCACCCAACAGCAACATGGAAGGAATGTCAGGGTCGACAGTGGAGAGACAAAATAAAGTTAATAAACGCTCAGTATGCCTAGTAGATCTAACACATTCAGAAACAAAACAAAAATAAACCACAGTTTTCCAAACATAAGGCTAATTTACTAATTCAGCTATACATACCTTAAAGTGACACACTGACCATCTAGAAACTAAAAACATGGCACTTTGTTTCAAAAAGGTTGCAGACCCCTGGTGTAAGGAACCTTGAATAAATCTTTTAAGCTTTGGATCTTACTTCAGTGTGCGGACCTTATCTTTTTTCTTCTATTTATCTCAGCACAGCACTATGAAGTTTAGTTAGTGGATTTGCGTGCTCTATTGTATTTTTCTTTAATTGTGGAGAGACCTTTTGCTTCAATAGGCAGACATGCATTACGACCATTTTAATGGAGAGACCTCCTGTGGGGCAGCATACGTGCATTAAGCCATTTTGGGTGGGAACCCCTTTCTACAAGCTCGCGCTATGAGCTTGTAGATCTGCTATTTTTGAAAAATCGTGAAAATGTGGCGCAAATTTGGAATATATATTTTTTCAGAGTGAACGTTTTTAACTAATGTTTTTCCAGGGGTCCCTGGAACAACATATTTTCAGATGGGTGTTGGCGGCCAATTACATATAATTTTTGGGGTCCTTGACCTATTGAGCACCACTGATACAGAAACATAGGTATTTCAGAAAACTGTCAGGGTTTAGAAGACATTTTTTAATTTGCGACGTCAGGCCTAAATGGGTTAAGAATCACAGCTCTCCCTATCATTTATGGCTAATGAACTGTACAATGTAAATGCACTTAGTCACTTTCCACCACTGACCCTCCTCTCTTCCATCTGCTGAACACGGCCAATTTCTTGAGTTTTTCACACGCTCGGACCAGCCGAATGCGCCGCAGTGGATTTAAACACCTAGTCTCGCTTGTGGACGGTTGACGGGCTACAGTACATTACCCCTGCACCATCCGAGACAGTGCCTGCGCTCAGTGGTGTGAAATAACTATGTATAGGCTATGTGACTCAGGCTGTTTTTTTTCCTTCATATTAAACACAGTTCGAATGTTGAAGAAGGTTTTCATTCCAACAGATAGTTGATTTAAAGTCATTAAATTATTACATTTATCTGGCAAAGTATGCTTGTTTTTTTCGGTAACTTTACTCATGTTTTGGGGGCGGAGAGGTGCAGACTCTGAGATTTGCATACGGTTTGGATTGGTCTTAGAACAAGAATTCTTCAACATGGCTATAGTAGTAACTCGACATCTCGCTTGGTTCACAATTTGAATGGAGGAGCATTTTGGATTTTATAGCTACATACATGGTGGAAGTAACTCTGAGTGTCTGTCGGAGCGTGTTTTGAGTGTGAAAAGGAGGACGAGGAAACCGGGTGGAACAGCTGCTCCTAGCTGTACAAATGGAAAATATACGAAACTCTAATTGCAGACAAGATCTGTGACACACGGATGGATACTGTGTGTGTGTGCGTGTTCCAATTTCCAATAGGCCTACTTTTAATTCTACTCCACTAGGCCTACATCTTGGATCAAAATATTGTACTTTTACTAATATTGTAATATTTACTTTTATTAAAAAAGAATCACACCCGTGTGAAGTGAGTGGTGCAACTCCGTGTGGAGGTCCCCGGGGGGTCCACGAAAGTTCCAGACCCACAGGAACACGGCCAGGGTGCCGGCCCGGTTCAGGTGAGCCGCCCCGCGTCCGAAACGGTAGAGAAATGAAAGTTACCATGTGGGGTCCCCCCCGGGCCGGGCCCGGGCCGATTCCGGCAGATTCCAGACAGACCCAGGGACAGACAAACCCAGGGACAGACCCAGGGACACATATAGCTGTGTAATGGAGTCGTTGCACCACTCAAAAAACAGAGTACCGATATTTCTACATTGCAGTATTGATACATTTTATCAAGTAACAAATGTGAGTACTTTTTCCACCGTTGCCAGCTTCCATCTGCTGAACACGGCCAATTTCTCGAGTTTTCACACGCTCGGACAAGCCGGATGCGCCGCAGTGGATTTGGGGTACAGTAACAGTACATTTACATTACATCCGCAGTCCACACCGCCCGAGCCAGGGCCTGCTCGTTTATGTCGGAGCTTATCTAGCCCAGAGGCAGCACGGTCATGCTTCTCTGTACACATTTATATCGCTGCGGTCGAGCAGATATAAACCTTTTACTTTTCAAGAAATGGTCAAAATAATCTATGGTCCAACTACTGTAGTCATCAGTTCAATTTAGAAATAACCCGACACACTACTTTAACCACATTCACTTTCTCGCTCAAGCAGCGCAACTTTAGCTTGACAATTTTGTACAATGAAGTGGGTGATTGGTTTTTACAACATAAAAAGTTGAAATATGGTGATACAAGGTTTCTGCCTGACAGCGACGATATTCAGTGTGCTCATCTGGCTACAGACTCCAGTGACTCCACTACATCTCAGAGGCAAATATTCTTTTTAGTCCACTATGATTATTTGACAGCTTTTTGGCTTTTCTGCCTTTATTGATAGTTTCAAGTGAAGAATGACAGGAAAGAGGAAGAGAGAGAAGGGGAGAGAGACATGCAGCAAAGGTTGTCATGAATGGGACTCGAACACACGACGCACTGTCAGGCCAGAGCCTATATGTGGCATGCGCCTGGACCACTAGGCCAGCGGGCAGCTTTAGTTAATTACTTTGCAGATTCAGTTTATTAATACAAAACATAGATTAACCGCTTAAACCCTATTTTATACCTTGACAAATTTGACAAATCTTAACTTTGGTACTGTAAGTTTATTTTGATGTCAGTATTTGTGTGCGTTTACTGAAGTAAAAGAATACTAATACAGTTGTTTTACTTAATGTTTTTATATTGTGATATTGGCACATTTATTTTAACTAAGTAAAACAACAGAAATGTACTTCTTCGACGCCTGGCTCTTAGAACAACAACTGATGTTATTCGCTGTCCTTTTGGAATCATCAATACAGACAGGCAGTCAGGCGGACATATTGGATGGCCCTGCAGGAATGACACGTCCAGGACCGTGGTGAATTCCCAGGCCTCGGAGGACATGTAAATGTCAGTGGGAGAGACGTCAGCGCTGGCTGCATGTCGGCCGCAACTGAAGAGGAATGAGTCCTTTGTGCAGGGGTTGACGGGTGGGACTGGAGGTGGCAGCAGGTTCACAGAGCTCAGCCAAGACAATATCTGAGGAAGACCTCCCCTGTGGGAGAGTTCAACATGTCAGGCATGACATGTGAAAGACAGGATTACCCTGCTGGGAGCCTGTCTATAGACCAGAGGTTCCCAACCACTGGTACTAGTACCACTTGGTGGTACTTGAGCCCCCCTCTGGTGGTACGCAGAGGAGTTGCCCAAAAAAGACCAAAAGAAAGACAAAGGTAGAATGAAATATTTATATTAATACAGGTAGTTCTTCTAACCAAGCAATTGGTTGAAATAGGCTCTCCAGTTGTGCTTAAATGAACATGACAGCACACCTAGCTGTTAATAAAAGATTTGAGGACGGATTAATCAGAGCAGCAGCAAAATTGGTTTGGGAATGAAAAAAATGTATCAAAAAATCAAAGAATAAATTAAATTTTCCTCCTTTGTTAATAGCTGAATAGGATGGGGCAGGTCTACACTCCTGTATTTTAACATCAGTTATTATGGTGGTACTTGGAGAGCCAGATATATTCTGTGGTGGTACTTGGTATAAAAAGATTGAAAACCCCTGGTCTAGACACTGCCATCGCTTACTGGCTGCACCGGCAAGCAAGCATGTTTCTTGCTGGTATGATAACTCCCATAGATTATTACAGTACATTAACTACTTAATCCCTATATGTTTTGTTGTATGATGAATATTGAATAGCAAAAATAGCCCATCTACAAGCTCACACCTTGCAGATGAGCTATTTCTTTAATATATATATATTTTTAAACAAAAATTAAGAAGGTGCAATATCATCCCGTTTGGGGAAAATGCAGCCGCCAAAGACACAAGACAGTACAGCAGTTAAAAACGGATGCCAGCGCAAGGGAAAATGTACAGAAGATAATACAGCATGATGGAGAGACATCACTGATGAAAGTGGTCAAGGCTTCAATAATGGTCAAATCAAACAAACATTCAAGCAAGCAGCCTTTGCTTTGTGGTGTTGGTAGCGTTGGTTTTGGAAGGTTTTCATATCTGGAATGGTCTGCGCTGTAGAGACGGATGAGGACAGTTCAGAGTGAATCATAATGTTATTGGTGCCATAGATCACTGGCTGACAAAAACAACACCACCAGCAAGTTAGCAACTGATGAAAATGATTACACTGCATGACGAGTCGACGACACAACGCCCCCCTTCACTATAACACTCATATAGCACAGTCTTCATTCTTTCCAAGTAGCAGAAAGGTATTTATTTTATTCAACAAATTGTTTTTCTCTTAAGCAAAGTGAATAGAGATTGGTACGAAAACACAATTAAATCGTTGTGTGACAATTAAACGTCAACTTAAATGTGTAATCGTGACAGCCCTATAGGCCTATTACTAGCATCATATGCAGGTGTGTAAATGCACGGCACTGGCACCTAAATATATGTTGGCGTGCAGAAGAAGCGGGTCGGTAGTAGTACGGTAGCTCATCAGGTTGTTTTTGCCGTAGGGATTTACCTCTAAACATGATGATCATGACTAATTAATATTTACAGTAGAGAAGCATGGCTCTATTGTGCTGCGCTGCGCAGCAGGATGCCATGGAGGAAAGTGTTCCGTGTACAATGGAACACAGCTGGGCAGGACTCTCTGTAGCCTCATGTGACCACCAGTGGTGGAAAGTATCTTAAGTACATTTACTGTGCTCGAGGGCTGTAATTTTGACGCACTTTTACTTTACTTGATGAGTATTCCCAGCAGATTCGTGTATGGCCACGCGAGGCTAGTCTTTCTTAAAAGTTGTAGAAAGTGAGCCTTTTTCTGCCGGTTTTCCTTTGTTTTCGAGACCACCTGCAGTCAACCCTGCACAAAGGACAAAGAACAGTTTAATCCTGCCTGTACCATATTATAATGAGCATTAGTGAGGAGGACCAATTATAGGAAGATAGGTTGAATGAGTGAAGTGGTCCTTCAATTAAATCCTATCCTACTGTATAATAAGGAAACCTCATGTCAGTCAGGAGTCAGTCATAACCGCTGTTCTGTCTGTTCTGTATGGTTGATCTGCCATTTCCCCTATTTTTCTAAAATATTTAAAGACGTGCATGAAAATGTTTGACAGACGTGGGACAATGTCGGGCCGTCACAGAATGTATGAACCTTTCTCAACAGAAACAATTATTATGCAAAAATGATTGAGATGATTATCTTGACAGGCCTATTGTATGTAGAAGAGGAAAGTTTTGGTAAATGGGAGTAACTTTGTGCCGAGTGTGACTGGTATAAACTTGAACACTGTATTTGACATTGCCTTATGCACAATACCACGACTCCTTATTCACTTTGTTTTGCACATTACACGAATACCCGTTATACCCGGACTATTGCGTGTCAGACTGTTTAGTTTAGAACGTCGGACCAAAGATATGCACCAGGCGACTCGCCCCATTACTAACCCTATACTTAACCGCACGCGAAAGCCACGTTGTCTGACTAGTGACTACTATGCCATCGGAATTATACGAGTGGATCGCGCTGGCACAAGGTGAAACCAGGTTCAAATCCAGGGTAGATGAGGAAGTTTTCAGTAAATGTGAATAGTTGTACCGCTGCAGTGAGACTGGCATGAAGTGGCGTCTGATAGATGTGTGAAGTGAAGCGTGCAGATTGAACTCTGCTGCTGCCGGTGGCAGACTGACAATGGTTCCACTGAGACACAACCAAACAAATGTCTCTTAAATGCATTCGAAGGGAAATGTGTGGGTGTGTGTACTTGTATTACTGTGGGGTGTGTGGGCCAAATGTCCCAGCCAAACGTCCCAGTGGAAGTTGAGAATTATTGTGTATTAAGGTTAAACAATAGTTTTAGGCTTTCAATTATAGAAAGGATTCATGGAGTTATGCTGTGTCATACACAGAAAATAGAGGATCTAAAAACTCAACACGTGTGTGTGTGCGTGTGCGAGCGCGCGTGTGTGTGTGTGTGTGCTTACAACTACAATTGTTTTAATTGTAGTTAACAATTGTTAAATACAATTGTATTAATATTTGCATTTGAGTTACAGTGGAGTAGAAGTAAAATTATTGGAAATTGGAAGTACTCCAGTAAAGTAAAAAGTCCTCAAAATTGTACTTAAGGAAATGTACTTGGTTTCTTTCCACTACTTTGTAACACTTCTATGGTGAAGGTTTACGATCAGAATCTTTTGTTTAAGACATTTGACCTCATTCATCAATCTAAGGCAGAAAACCGCCCATCACTGACGGATCAGAGTTTCTGCAGGAATCAATCATCTCACCTGTGATTCATGCAGCGGTCGTCTCAGCTGCCAATCACAGCTTAGAACTGAGCTGTTGATAAATGTAGCCCATTATCTTTGAGCAGAATCAGAATAATGGACATGGAATTAATCTTGGTGAGGTTGATGCATTACGCTGAATAAAAACCATAATAGAAACATTCCCAATGATTTACAACTAAGCTGCTCAAATGTTGAAGATTACTATGTTACTATGTTGTACACAATGTGACGCATACAATAGTATCTCCCGAGTCCATATACAATATACACTGTACCCTATGGACAGTAAGAGGCTGCTATTGCTGTGTGGATAGAATACATTAAAATTAATAATTGTATACAGTGTGTTGAATGTGTACAAGTTGTTGCAAGTAGTTGAAAAATGCAAGTACAGGTCCAAAATGAAACGATAGAATCCCAGGTTATGGAGACAACACAATGAAACAGAAAACTCTGTGAATAATTTCCTATTTTACCATCAAAGGTGATGTCTGAGAAGAGCTACAGTACGAGACAAGATCCAATGTGACCACTCTGTTCCTCAGTATTTCTATGGCGCCTATTTCAGGCATTATATTCTCCCATACTTACACAAGCACGCACGCAGCGCGCGCCTGCTTATTGGGAGGAGGAGTTAGGGGTTAATTGTCTTGCTCGAGGACTCTTCACTCTTCAGCATCAGAATGATTTAATTTGTCAATTGCCATATGAACTGTACAGTACTTCAATACACAAAGAATATGAATCATCAAAATCAAAAACAGGCATATTTATGAACCTAAGGTGCAGTTCACTTGAACGATAATTATAATGCCATGCTGCAATAAATTGAAAAGATTACCAGCACAGTATAATAAAGTGGTGTTTTGCATTTTAAAAGTGCAGTTACCCATACATCCTGTCCAGTTCAGTCTAGTTCAGTTGGTTTGGATGAGAGGAGGACGTTGATATGTTGCCAGGAAAAGCTGCGCTGATCTTTACTTCTTGTTTTAGAAATAAAGTATTTATTATTTTTCAGGTCGAAACGTTGGTTTGCATCATGTCTGCGAGTCACTGCTGCTATGCTCAAAAATGGCTTCTCGCCGTGTATGGGGGAATCAGAGGGTTCGGAGATGTGCTTTATTGGAGTGCCTAAAAGCAGATCCAATTCATTGCCAAGTTGTCCTTTATCCATTCATTGTCCTGACAGAACCTGCACTGTTCTGATGTCAGGAGCTCAGATAAAGTGTGGGGGGAAATGTCTGTATGTCATCTGCTAACGCGTTGCTTTGCATCATGGGGCATACATTCCATACATTCTATACATACAGTACTACGCTGCGGTTTCCCACATTATATACTGTATATATATATATATTCTGTGTATATAATATATATATATTTCTTTTTTCTTGCCGATGGGTTCCCAGATTGCACTTGTCCAACTCCTTTACCAAACAGATTTTTGCTGGGGACCCCCTGGAACTCCCTCAATGACCCCTGGGACTCCCCGGACCCCACTTTGAGAACCACTGATATAAAAGGTTATCATAAATGTCATGTGCCCTTGCAAGGTATTCAAATTAGTCTAGAATCTCTCCTGTATGCAACCTTGGTCCCGTCCTATTTATTCTGCCTGTTGTGCAGTAGATGAAATATAGTGCTCAATATCACAATAATTCCAAAACACTGGGACAGATTAGATTTTTTTTAATGTAATTAGATTTTGTAAACGCAGAGGGAAAAACACTTTGTCAGGCCACCATCACTGTGCTATTGATTGTGTGTGTGTGTGTGTGTGTGTGTGTGTGTGTGTGTGTGTGTGTGTGTGTGTGTGCGCTTATATTGGACATTTCCAAAGACATTCGGTCCTCAAAAGGATGATAATGATGAGGTAATACCCACAAGAGGGTGTTTCAGGCTTAGAACTTAAAGTCGAAAGTCCTCATGAGAATATCAGTGCGCATGCGTGTGTGTGTTTCATCTCTGGCACCCAGGTTGGGCATAAGGCACAGTGTGACACTTTAATACATGATGGACTGTATGTGCGGGAAGCGGCTGCGAGTTCATGGCAGCCGGAGGCGTCCGTCTGCAGTGAGTAGCCAGGGCTGTAATGGTGTTTCACACAGCACTGCACGGCATGGACACATTAACCAAACACCATGCCGTCAATGAAGTGACTAGTACTACTCCACAGGGAAACAACAAACCAAGAGCCTCCTGGTCTAGCCATACGGTAGCAGCCTTGCTACATGAGTGGGTTGTGAAAATTGTTCCCCCGGACCGAGCATTTCTACATATTGTATAAAATTGTGTTGCTGATAGAAAATAAAAATAAATCATAGACTTCATAAATGCCTTCATGGACTTGTTAAACTGTTAATTAATGTGTTGTGCGTGTTGAATGTGTGTCCCCTCTCGTCTCAGGTGTGGTGATTGGCTTCTCTATGACTCCACCCATCATTGACAGCCCCAAAGAAGAGCTAGTCATTCCAGTCCAGCAAACACTGACCATCACATGCAGGTACTGTGTGTGTGTGTGTGCGTGTGCGTGTGCGTGTACGTGTGTGTGTGCGCTGTACTTGTTTACATTGGTGACTCTGCAGTAATGTAGCAAAAAAGTGCCAGACCTGCCGAAACAAACTTTGGCAAAGCATTACACTTATTTGTTTTGGTTCTTATTACCTTGCCAAAGTTGTATGCTGCAATCCCTTAGGCACCCTTATGCTATCAAAAAACAGCAACCCAATCATTGTACAGATAAGAGCAATAACAAAAGGCCACTGCCTCCACGCCCACAAAAACGAAAGAAAGACAAATCCAACGCATGGCCTAAAATGATGGTCGGAGGACTTGGAGGAAACTTTAGCAGAAAAGCTTGCCAACGCTCTGTTTTGAACTCCAGGGATGTGAGATGTATAAGGCCATTTATAATATCCCCTTATCTCTGTGGCTCGCTGCCAAGCCTCCACTCTATTAAACATTTTTACTGGTAGAAAGAATTATGTCTCTGGAAAGCCGTTAACTACAATCCAACCCAGAGCCATGCTTCTGACCCTCTCCGGTTACTGTAGCGAGGAGTACGAAAACAGCATGGTTGTTTTTCAGCACCTGTGCGCAACCTAACGCACACACAAACACATACGCACATATTAACTGTATATATGGTGTATCGGGTGTGCCAGTACAGTACAGTACAGTACAGTACAGTACAGTAGAGGGACCCCCCACATGGTAACTCTGTCATTTCTCAACCGGAATCGGGCCGGCACCCTGGGTGCGTTCCTGTGGGTCTGGTTTTGGTATAGAAATGTACTTAAAGCCAAAAAGTTGAAAGTACTCATTTGTTTTCAAATGTAGACAAATCTTTTGAAAATCTACAAGCTCACCATGTGTTGTATCGTGACCCATTGTGAGCTTGTACATCAAATGGCCGATCGTGACGCATTGTGACCTTGTAGATCAAATGGCGGAAATATATATAGGGTTGAATTGGTTAATGTATGTTTTGTAATTATAATCTAAATCTACAAGGTAACTAGTACATGTAGTGGAGTAAAAGTACAATGGATTTGAGATGTAGTGGAGTAGAAGTAAATTGGAAATACTCCAGTATAAGTAAAAATGCCTCAAAATTGTACTTAAATACAGAACTTAAGTAATTGTAGCCTACTTAGTTGCTTTCCACCACTGTGATTATGTTGAAATAGCCCAAAGGCTGCACTCCATTGTACCCCTGGCTGTGTGATGTTTTGGGATGAGAAGCATATTTTCTCCTATAGCATCCCAACTCTCTCTGCATTATGAGCATTTCCAGCCGGTGAAGACATGTGGTGAAAGCACAGCTATCATTTCTCACAGCACAGCCCACTAATGTGTTGTAGTCGATCTCATTCATAATGACCACTATGTATGGGTAATGCATCTACACATAACCGAGTTGTGAGTTTATGTGAAAAGGCAGTGGTGTGCCAATATGTGGAGATACTGAAGCGCACACACGCACGCACGCACAGTTCAGTTCAGTTCAGTTCAGTTCAGTTTATTTTCGGAAGGAGGACATACATTCATACATTGCACACAGTTTACTTTTTTTTTCCCTTTTTTTTTGTTTGTTTTTTGAGGGTCCGTAGCTTATGTCACACACAAACACACACACACACACACACACACACACACACACACACACACACACACACACACACACACACACATATGCAGTCATACACACTCACCCACACTCAACATTGTGTCATTGTTTAGTATACTGTATACAGTCCTGAGTCTCCTGACATTTAGTTTACTTTACACAGAAATTGACCTTTTTCTTCTCCTTCCCATGATTTTTGGAACCCATATTTTTCACCCAGTGTCAATTGTCTAGTATAATCCTTGGCGCCTACACTCCCTCTGCCAACCTGGGTAGAGCAACGGACTGACCTTATGCTTACTTCTATGCATAAGGAGTCCAAGCCACTTCTTTTCACTTGACAGGGGGTAGTTTCCCCGGTTGGATGTATACAGTAGCACGTGGAAGGAACACGTTATTCCAACTAGTTCCTTTCCCCTCCATAAGGTGCCCTGACTGACCAGCGTGAGGCAGTATAGAGACCAGGCTTACTGCATGTTTTTTTGTCAGGGTTCCTACCCTAGATGCCCCTAGCCTCGGAACAGCCTGGTCATTAAGGCAGAGAGTGTATTGGCGGAAGTGCCGGCTGGAACATCCGTCAGATGTATTTCCTCCAGATATGAGATATTTCGACCAATCACAACACTTTCATTCACAAAGATTTGTAAAGCATCAACGTAGTTGCCTTGAGTGGTACTTTCGCCCAAATCCCGTTACTTCCGCCAATACACTCTACAGCGTAGGTCTTGCCCAGTGTGAGTTGCCCCGGGGAGAACATGCAAACTCCAAACAGAAAGGCCCTTTCGCCAACCCCACCTCGGGTATGGGCACTGATGGCGCAGAGGAGAGAGCACACCCCCAGCGCCCACCGCGTCCCCAGTGGGAATTTAACCCAGAACCTTCTAGCTGTGAGGCAACAGCATTACCGATTACGCCACCATGCCCCCCTGGACCCTTTCAAGCACAAAACTCCATGTCACTTCATGCTGGCATTACGAGTTCCCTCCCCATGTCCCCCTAAACATATTATTTTCTTTTAGCGTTATTTATATTTATATTTTATGTTTTTCGCTCCCCCGGTTGATTGCCAACACGGACACCTGTGCTGTGTTCACAGGAAAAATATCCATTTGCACATGGCGTTCCTGAGTTAGAGCCGTTTGAAAACAAATGAAAACTAACTGAATTAGAAAAGAAATTGTCAAAACTAAACTGATATTATATGATATAGTCAGTTTGATATAGTCAGTTTGATATTGTCAGTTGATATTGTCAATACTGCTGCAGAGTAATAAAAACGAGACCCATGAGAATTTGACGTGTCGCGTGTCGCCCTGCAGGGGACAGCGCACGCTGGCCTGGGCCTGGCCTGACCCGACGCTGGTGGCACATGAACTGACGGACCGCGAGGCCCAGCAGCTGAGGCCCACGGGGTCCCCCGCCACCACGCAGAGGGGGGGTCCCCCTCCCCCCACGCAGAGGGCGGCCTCGGTGAGGGAGTGCCAGGGAATGCCCGGCAAGCCGTACTGTAAGAGCCTGGTCCTGAGCCGGGCGCGGGCCAATGACACCGGCTACTACCGATGCTACTACCGCGACGTCAAGGCCATCCTCGGTACCACCGCCGTCAGGATCTACGTCTTCGTCAGGGGTGAGTGGCTGCAGCTTTGGGAAGACACAAGCACACATTGCACGCACGCACGCACACACACGCCACGCATTCACACGCACGCACGCATTCGCACACGCACGCACAGTGCACACGCACGCACGCACACATGCACGCACAATTTAATTCTATTCAAAGGGCTTTATTGGCATATTAAAATACTAGAACAGGGGTGGGCAATTATTTTAGCCCTTCAAATATTTTGGAGGGCCGGGCCAAAAGGCTGAACTTAATTATGCATAATATCAATTTTATTATTATTAATATAAAAAGCAGTAAATGGCCATTTATGATGATGTACAATAAGAGCGCCCTTCATTTCACATGGGTGTGATTTTTTTTTACTTTGTACTTGACGTTTCCTTTCCCAGTTAAAAACTATGTTTTTGTTTAAGTTACAAGTCATGTAAATACTAGCATTTTATTTTAACAATGAGAACATTAGAGGTAGCTCTTTTAATAGTTGTTCTTCCATGGAGGACCCTGTTGGTGCCACTTTCACAACCCACATGGCGCACTGCTTACTATCAGTGTGAGATGAGCACTGTTGAGTCACTCACAACCATTAAACAACAACGTTCTGAAAACACAATAACAAGCCAACCAGTGATGATATTGTTGAGACTTGGCACCCTGGCAGGCATTGAACTTCAGAAGCATGCCACATTCGGGGCGCAACACCGCCTTACGATGCAGCAACACATATTTTAAGTGAACTTTATTTGCGAGGCGGGTTAGAGCGGGTTAAATAAAGCATTAAAGCACAATTGGATTGAACTTGTCCTCCTGCGAGTAAGTTTGGTAATCATGCGACGCTGTTGTCACCAATAAATCCAAAAAGCTGACATTTTCACACACACAAGCTCCTTACCTCTCGTCAGAAGTTTTAACATGGCGCCAGAATCGCGGTACAAAGGCACGAATTAAATCTGAAATGTGGATGGCAGAAAACCAAGGACAGCTATTTTAGAAGAAGAGTTATGACTGTTTGAAAATCTTCCCTTCCACTGCTGTGCACTGAGAATATATATGCAATCCCATAGTTGGAACAGTGGGGCGTTGCTATGGAAACCGGACCAATGTTAAAGGCATCCGTAATCATACTATAATTAACCGAATGTCTGAGTGTGTGTCTGTGTGTGTCCGTGTGTCTGTCAGAAACAGTGCCGTAAACTCCTTACTGCCTGCACCAATCACTCCCACTTTTCACACAGGCATTGACCATATGAATATGGAGGGCGTTTTTCGATTTGACACATTAATGATTATTAATTAATGTATTAGTCAATTACAAACGCACCCGGGCGCAGTACCCTTCACGGGGGGCAAATATCTCACAACGGGTAAGGACTAGTATATATAATCAACCGACGGAGTCCACGTTGGGGTACGTATATACTGACTTGGGATATGACGCCACCTAGCATCGACGTACGTATATACGGACTTGGGAAAGAAAGAATGAATGACCTCACTATGAGACCCATCAAGTCTACATTAAACTCTTTTTTTCCCCCCCAGGTGCGTATATATATACGGATGTCGGCGCTAGGTGGCGTCATATCCCAGGTCCGTATATACAGTATACGACCCCAACGTATGCTTTTAACATTGGTCCGGTTCCTATAGCAACGCCCTATCTTTCCAACTATGGGATTGTAAATATAATCACAGTGCAAACCAGTTGAAAGGAGGATTTTCAAACCTCCAGACGGCCTTTACTGCATGTCATCCCCCCATCTCTCTCCCCATTTCCTGTCAGCCTACTGTCTGTCCCTCCAGAAAAAATATTAAATAAAGGCGAAAGCCACAAAAAAACATAATAAAATGTTGGTTAAAATCAGGTGATATTCTGGGCCAGATCTGACTAGTCTTGGTTTGACTTGATCTGGCCATAATAAAGACATTCGTCCAGGTCCTGACCATGCTTGCTGGGTTCACCGTGACGGCGTGACCTCATCTGAGCAATAGTGGAATTTCCTGACTAATGAGCATTTGCGCCTGTCGTAGACATGCGCAGAACAAGTTCAGTCAGGGAACCTCAGTCAGCGCGCCGGCCGTTAATTGGGCCACCGCAGCATCAGGCTCTCATCCACATGATTCACTCAGCCAATCACACGCTCACCCAATCTCTCATACCGGCTACTTTAACCGAAGGTTTTGCATTCATCCTCCTGCTTGCTTGCTTGCTGCTGCTTTTTTGTATACTGTGCGCTGCTGTATACAAAGTGCTCACCCACCTCCACCCCAGCTACCACCTGTCGTTTTGGATCTACTGTTTAGGTACGGGGGATTCAGAGTCCCTATGGTCGGGACTGATGCGCTTGACCTGAGTACCTAAAAAGCAGATCCAATACATCGCCAAACCATAATAAATATATTGCATTGATTATCCTATATTCAATAAATATATATATTACATCCTCCTTGAGTTGTCTGACTGAAACATATTATCTTGTGCATACAACATTCTGCCCTGTCTTTACATGTCAGCATCATCTTCCATCTTTTCATTAATGATGTGCCCCATCATTAATGATGTGCAGCAACTGCTGCATACAGAGAGGGTATGACCTGACAAGTAGAACACTGGCAATGTTTGTTTCTGGTCCTCCTTGGTCCTGCAAATCAAAACCACACTCTTTTTGGCATTGTATTTTACATCAAACGTAAGGTTCCCATATTCTAGTGCAGGGATTCACACAATGATTAGTAGTCTTCAAGGTGGTTGTGTTCCATTTGATATCCTTCTCCTATCACAGAATCACACAAATCTTGCTGCTGCACATACTGTAGCAGCACATTGTTTTCCCCATTATTCATGTTTTCAAAGTCTCCTTGTTTGATTGTAATCTGTGGGAACTGTGCCTGTATATCGTTTCTGCCTCTTATCGCCACATATTTTAACTTTGTGTGTTTTTGCCCTTGACAAAAGCATCAAAAGTAGCAGATCTGCTATTTTTGCTACATTTTAGGATGGTGATTTTATGATTGCATCGTGACTTTTCGGGGGGTAGCGTGCGGTGCGGCTAACATGTCCCCAACCTGAATCTTTTACTAATTGTGAAGATCCTTGCAGACTGATGCTGAGAACGGCGGAAAAAACTTCGACATTTTTTCTAAAAGCCCATCAGTCTGCAAAGAACTTAAATATATCCATTGATAAAAATCTGGTATAACCCCATAAAACGATAATTTCTAATTGTCTATTACTCAAATTCAACTATACTTGTGGGGACCTCTGGCCCTCACATAGTAATACAAGTATGCACGCACACAGAGATACACACGTACTCTTTTTCTTTTCAAAATCTTTTTCTTTTCGTTTTATAACAGTATAGGTGTCAAGTCACAGATTCATAGAAAAAAAACAAAAAAAAAACAGATTTTAGTATCAGTGACTGGGGTAAACAAACGTGGGCAGACATAATGGAAAGACTGTTATTATGCAAAACATGGCCCAGAGATACACACGTACTGTATATAGGCATTAATATATACACATGCTCTTATGCATACATGATAGAGAGAGACGTGCAAGTTGCATGTAAAAGCTCAAAATGCACACACGCGCACACACACACACACACACACACACACACACACACACACACACACACACACACACACACACACACACACACACACATTCATGACACACCGATTCATGACTGTTGGGCTGAAATTGCAGTGGCACAGAACAGTGATCAAAAGAGAAACATGTGATAAACACCATTATTATTCGGCCTCAGTGACATCAAGATAAACAAAGAAAAACTCATTATTCTTCTTGTTCAAAGGTGACCATGAGCCACATCTACAGTACATCACTTACATCAGTTCTCTTTTGTGAGATAGAAAAACAGAAGATCGGGGCGAAATCAGAACAAAACAGAAGTGCCCCTTGAGGCACAGGTCTCCACCAGGATTGATACTTGGGTCAAATCTGAAGGACTAATTTAAAAAAAAGTGTTGCATATAAATGGGCCTCCTGGTGGCACTCGAAAAGTCAGAATTGAAAAATTCAGGTCAGATTTTTTCCTTGGGGTGTAGGGAGTGTTCATACAACATTTTACGCAGATCGGTGCAGTTATATGTGAAGTCGCGACTTGGCCTGTTCTAGCGCCACCATGAGGCTGACTGTCAAGTGGCATTTCTTCCTCAGCCTAGTGGGAATATGCATGCACAGTTTCACCGCAATCGGACACTGCGTTGATGCATTTTGTACAAAATGGGTACAAAACGGGCTACTCTTGAAAACTTTGGAAGCCAATCTTAGCCAATCAGGATGAAATATGAGAAATCAAACAAACCCGTCTTGATCACATGACTATGGAGATCATGTGTACTGATTTGTGTGAAATTTTGAGAAAATCTGAAGGAGTAATATAAGAAAATGTATTTTACATATGTCGGCCACCTAGTGGTTTTTCCTTGGCCTCTCTAGGGAGTATGCCTACAAGGTTTTACACAGATCGGTGCAGTTATAGATAAAAACACGAATTGGCCAGTTATAGCGCCACCATGAGGCTGAGTTGAAAATGTTCAGGTGGCATTTGTTCCTCTGCCTAGTGGGAATGTCGGGTGAAAGTGGCTTTCAGTTCTTGCAGGAGCTCCCAGAAATTAGCGTCTGTGACGCCTCCCGGACGCGACGCGTGCATTTTGGCACAGTAAACCTAACCTATAACACCATACAAAAACAACAGGTCTTACAAATCATTAGTCCAAATGTCTCTTGCAATGTCTTCTTCTGAATATATCAGATATCTGATAACTATTTTCCCCATCAAAGCAAATTAAATTAAATTAAAATAAGCACACATTAAACAGCTTTTTACTGTTTGTGTTTACTTACAATAAATTACTGTTTTTGAAAACCAAAAGATGTTGAGAATGGAGCAGTAGTACATTTTTTGGGGGACCTTGACTGATTTATAGTAGGCCGACAATCGTTTGGATTGCAGTGACCCCACATTGTAAAAAAATAAAAAAATAATAATAATAATACATTATTATAATTATTATTATTACCTGTGCTTGCTACTGGATCTGCTCCTGCTGTCAGTACTTGCAGGGTCTCTGCTGGCTTATTATCCAGGCTAGGTTTATGCCTCCTCCCCATATGTCTCACTCAGTCTCAAGCAACTCTATGGTCTCAATTTGCTCTGCATCTTCATCAACTGGCGTAGTTTTTCTAACTTTTTCTTTAACTGCATTATCAGCTTAATCTTTTCTCTTAAAGAGTTGAGCTACTGTATTGTTCGTTCCATTGCCATTTTTCTTAAATTATTTGTTTAATCACATTCTTCTGAGTGGCTTGTCATTTAACAAAAGTTGCCGGTTTAGATTCCTGTGTTTTTTATTTTTTTAGTTCTGAACCAATCAGAACTAAGTATTTCGCTGTGTCAGTCTGTCAGCCAACCAGAAACAGTTTTGTGAACGTTGGAGTAATTTAATTTGTCGTAGAGCCCGCCTACTATATCCGGTCATATGCACGCATACAGTATGTTAGGGAGATGAACGTCCGTTTCCGTATCCGCTCTATACCGGATTTTCAACATGCAAAGTTAACTGGTCCCTGTACATAGTGAACTGGTCCCTGCACATAGTGAACTGGTCCCTGGCCTGCACATAGTGA
Source organism: Protomyctophum parallelum (assembly GCF_964188405.1). Taxonomy (NCBI): domain Eukaryota; kingdom Metazoa; phylum Chordata; class Actinopteri; order Myctophiformes; family Myctophidae; genus Protomyctophum; species Protomyctophum parallelum. The sequence goes on from NC_139711.1 coordinate 12,580,954, forward strand.
ACTGGTCCCTGCACAAAGTGAACTGGTCCCTGCACATAGTGAACTGGTCCCTGCACATAGTGAACTGGTCCCTGGCCTGCACATAGTGAACTGGTCCCTGCACAAAGTGAACTGGTCCCTGCACAAAGTGAACTGGTCCCTGCACAAAGTGAACTGGTCCCTGCACATAGTGAACTGGTCCCTGGCCTGCACATAGTGAACTGGTCCCTGCACAAAGTGAACTGGTCCCTGCACATAGTGAACTGGTCCCTGCACAAAGTGAACTGGTCCCTGCACAAAGTGAACTGGTCCCTGCACATAGTGAACTGGTCCCTGCACAAAGTGAACTGGTCCCTGCACATAGTGAACTGGTCCCTGCACATAGTGAACTGGTCCCTGCACAAAGTGAACTGGTCCCTGCACATAGTGAACTGGTCCCTGCACAAAGTGAACTGGTCCCTGCACATAGTGAACTGGTCCCTGCACATAGTGAACTGGTCCCTGCACATAGTGAACTGGTCCCTGCACATAGTGAACTGGTCCCTGCACATAGTGAACTGGTCCCTGCACAAAGGGAACTGGTCCCTGCACATCGACGCAAGTGAGAAACACTTCTCGTCTCTCCAGTCCGTGCAGTGGTGGATTAATAACGGATCGTATCGCTGACTGACATAAACACAATTCAGAAGCACTTCATTAAGAAAACTCAACTAATAACACTTTCTGACGTTAGTATATAATGTTTTGATTGTTTTCCTCTTGTGGGCACAGTGGCAGGTTATTTAATATAGTATTTTGATAGCTCCGGTGCGCTCGGGGGTGTCAGGTCTTACCGGGTCGGAGCTCCGGACTGTCCCAGCCCATTTTCACCCTTGGGGAATGTGCGTGCAAAATTTCACAGAAATCACACAATGTGTTCATTATTTGCTGCATTTTGTTTGAAACAGAACACTCCTGCGAACTTTGGAAGCCAATCTTAGCCAATCAGGATGGAGTCTGAAAAATCTGAAAGACCCGTTTCGTTGAATGCCAATTTGCGTGATGTTTGGACAAAATCTGTGGGTGTACTGTCCAGAAATGTGTTTTATGATAAATATTTGTTTTATGAAAAATCTATTCGTGAGTCATCTGACTGAATATTTTTTTACTGTTTGCAAAAAATCCATAATTTGCCAGGAGCGAGTACACAGCAGTGTGGGAGTGTTGTGTACTCATTCTGAGTCAGAGTACCTTGCCGAAAAGAGCCTGGGACAGGCATGTGCTTCACAAGACTCTGTTGGCTGTTTGACATGTTCCAGCTGAAAATAAAAAAGCTCCTTACAAATGAATTCAGTATCAAAGCCGTCATCAGTCCTTATCAGGATTTAGAGTAGTTGACTTCCTTCATATTTTTTACGGATGAATAAGTAAGCTTACATTTTTTTTGCCCCTTTTTAACCCCTTACTGTACTGTACTGTACAGTACTGTACGATTTTGTACTTTCCTGTACAAGTATGTGCTTATACCTAAACTCGTACTGTACGATGCATACTGTACTGTACTGTACTGTACTGTACTGTACTGTACTGTACTGTACTGTACTGTACTGTACTGTACTGTACTGTACTGTACTGTCATCGTCATCATCATCACCTTTATTTATACTCGGAAATACAGTTGAGGCAAGCCCTCATTTTCAATGTAGCCGAGGTTACAATACACAAAATACAGTCACAAAACAATACATCAAACAACATTATAAATCAGGATAAATAACAAAGGAACTTTATACAGAACAACCATCAGTAAAATAAATCAATTGAAGCAGTAGCAATCACGGTGAAAACATTTCTGGAGCATTCCTTTGAACTGACCGAAGGATGGCATGGAGCTCAGTTTTAAAGAGTTTTGGAGTTCATTCCACGAAGTTGGGCCATTGACAGAAAAAGCTGTCTTGCCCAACTCCGTCTGAGCCTGAGGAACCTTGAGCCTTAAGACATCACTAGAGCGGGTCTGATAGGTGCTATTGTTCAGTTCCATCATGGAACAGATAGTCAGGGAGCATCCCAGCAATGGCTTTATATAAAAATAGGTGCCGATGCTTATTTCGCCTCTCAGTCAGAGAGGATAAACCTGAGTTCAGTCAGACAACTCACGAATAGATTTAAACTATATTTATTGTAGAATGAGAATACAAGTGTGCATATGCCTTATGCCCCATTTACACTGGCAGCCAAATCTAGCCTGAATCAGATGTGCCACATCCAGATTTGAATCTGATTAGTTAAAATTAGTCTAAATGCAGACAGGTCACATACAAGTCACATGGAATCTGATGTGACTTGAGCCACATTCAGAGGTGGTTTCAAATCTGATTCAAATCTGTTTTGAGGAGATCCGTCTCAGTCTGAATGCAACAACCTGATCTAAATCAGATTCCATGTGACTTGTTTGTATTTAGACTCATTTAAACAAATCAGATTCCAATCTGGATGTGGCACAGATCTGATTCAGGCTAGATTTGGCTGCCAGTCTGAACACACAGATCGGGTCTGGTCACTTGCAAATGGCGATGTGAAAGGTTGGGCCCAAAAGATCTGATTTGAGAAATAAAATCTGATTTGAATGGGTTTTGACTTGATGTGTCTAAATGGCCTTTGGCCCAGACAGACAGGCAGACAGACAAACGCTGAAAAAGACATTGTTGTTACACTACAAACTCAGCTTCCCATTATGCTCAACAGTGCCACTTGTCACCTGTTGGTACCCTGAAAAGACAAACTTGAGTGATTGAGCACGTTGTCCAGCACTGGGCCCTGCATGGGGGCTTAATTGGTCCTCTCATGGTGAGCTCCTGTTTATTATGCCCCCTGACAAGGTGCCAATACAGTCTCCACACTCACATCTGTAGGAGGCTGATTAACAGCAGCTGAAATCACAGCCATAAATTAGGCCTTAAAAGTGTTCTGGGATGAGAGGGGACACACGTGTCTTCAGCAGGGTTGGGAAGTAACGGATTACATGTAATCCGTTACTGTAATCAGAGTTAAAAAAAAGTAACTAACGTCTTAGAGTACATTTTAAAATGTGTAATCTGGATTACAGTAACGGGGGTGTTGTAACGGGGGTTACATGAGGATTACATTCTCCCCTTCCCCTCATTAATTTTACAAACAAGTTATAAATTATTATAACACCAAATGGAATGGATTGGAGTTGAGCGCAGCGTGCACCTCTCTGACTCTGTGTAAAATCGTCACAGTGGAGGCTGCTGCTGCGTCAGGGCGGTGTTGCCAATTTGCGAGAGAAATAAGCAACCAGGTCTTTGAAAACAAGCCCAAAAGAAGTGACTATAAAAGGCTACCCGAGCACTTCAAAGATATATATATCATCCATTAAACAATGTGCATATTTATATATGTTGGCTTGCTATTTGAAAATAGACGATCTACAAGCTCACAACCGTTCTACCATTATTTACAAGCAACTTCAGAAAAATAAGCCCAATGTGGCTTATAATAATCAGACCAGGCAACACTGCAGAGATACTAGATAGGAGAGCATATATGATATATTGGATTGGGGATAAATAATGGGTAGCGCAGTCTTCTCTTTTAGGTCAAATACAATGAGGCTTTTTATTTAAAGAGTAGCCTACGGGGTATAAATATAATTGTATAGGGCCGAGTTCTTTGTAGACTATATAAATGAGTCTTTACTGTCTAGTCAATGTTTTAAACTCATGCCATGTCTATCTAAATGAGTGTCAGCCAGGAATGTCAAAAATAGTTTTTATTTGCCACTTTGACCACACATGGATGGAGTTGTTGGTTGTCAAAGTTGTTGGTTGTTGTCAATCAAACTGAAAATGGTTCTGTAGGTCAAGATGCATTTTTCTTATGATCTGTTATAAGTTACACAATGACTATACAGTAGTATATACCTGTTCAGAGAGGTCAAATTCTTAACAATTAAATGACCTTAACCATATTTCAGTTGTCCTTATCTTAATTTCATAGGCTCAACATTCTTGTCTATCAATGGTAAAACTTGTATTATCTAATTAAATTGAGTTTTACTTAAAAGTAATCCAAAAGTAACTGAAAGTAACTTGTAGTTACTTTTTAAATGGAGTAATCGGGATTACGTTACTGACTACATTTTTTAGCAAGTAACTTGTAACTGTAGGGGATTCCTTTTTAAAAGTAACCCTCCCAACCCTGGTCTTCAGTTAGACAAACTGAAACACTCAGCCCTCAGTGATAGTATAAAAAATCACACCAGTGTGAACCAAGTGGTGCAACTCCCGTCTATTGGTTCTCTGTATCGTTCCAATTTGTATCATTTCAATTTCTTCTCTGTATCGTTCCAATTTCTTCTCTGTATCGTTTGCGTCCAGCAGGTGGCAGCCATGTCACATACTTCTCTCGTTCCAATTTCACGCATGCGCACACCACTCGTGCTCACACAGGTACACACAGACATCACAAACAGGTACACAGCTACACGGACATTGCATGCTGGATGTAGAAGTGGTTGCACCACTTAAAAATCTACAAAGTAACTAGTAACTCAAGTTTTCAAATAAATCTAGTGGAGTATATAGTACAGTATTTACAAGTACAAATACCTCAGAATTAGCCGTTCGCAAAGTCCCACCCAAGCCCGTTCTTGGCCAATACCACCTTAGCGAGTTACTAAGTAAGGATCCTGGTCAAGCTTTTAATGCGGGTCAAAATGGTTAAGCGGTGTCAATAGTTATATTTGCTGTAGCATGTGTGGATCTCAGAAAAGAGGGTTTGGTTTCTTACCTTGTTATGAGCAAACTAGTCCATTCCATGAATTATTTCGCTCCGTTGTGGAGTTTAATAGTAAATATTAGTATTTACTATTATTAAATAGGCTCTCATTGACTTCCATTGTAACAAAGTCACTCTTTTAGCACATAAGTGAACACAACAAAAGCTGATTCTGACACATCAGGAAAACTCATGCCGTATTATTTTCGTCTTTTGATAGATTTATAAAGTATATAAAAACTATTTTGGTTGGAGATAATACTGAAGCGGTACTGCGGCGTTCCCAACTCTCGCGAGGACATCTTGCGAAGCTTCGTTTGTAAACAAGTCACCACGCTGTTTGAGATGCACCCAGCTGCAGCCTTGCAGACTAGCAGTCCCAGACACTTCTCCTAAAGTGTCTTCTAAAGTGTCTCCCTCAAACACGTCCATTGTGTATGTTTTTAGCGACAAGTGGACTACATCAAATACGTTTGTTCCAACGACATTCCAATATTACACTTCAGGAGTGGGTGTACAGATTTGGACCAATCAAATCGTTTTTTACTCAATGTGATTCGTTTGGCGTAGGCATACCTATCGGATCTTCTTTCTACACAAATTAGTCAAAACAAGACAAAGTTTTTTTTTTTAATTAAAACTAAAACTGAATGAGTTTTCCTGATGTGATAACCTGTCATCTTTTGTTGTGTTCGCTTATGTGCTAAAATAGTGACTTTGAGAGCTGTTTCCCCGTTACAATGGAAGTCAATTTACTAGGGGAGAGCCGCCAAGGTTGTAACGCTTCACGGTTGTAACATTGACGTTATCTCTTGACGCCACCATGACGCCATCGCGTCAGTATGTGTACAGCAACGTACTCTACGTGCCCAGGAACTTTTTTCAAAAGGCGTATAATTTTACACCTGGAGTATATGTGTGCTACAATCTTTTTCTTTGGTGTTGGTGAATAAAAATCCACATGGATGTCTTCATGCTTATGTTCTTCATTAGTTTGCATCGTGTTTAGACGGAATTCACGTTCATTCTGGTCTGTAAGCAACGGCAAAGAAAACTTGCAAAAGTGGGCCATTTGTAACATGTTACAAATGGTCCGCTTTCCATTCAATACCATTATATGTAATATTTACATATTTGACATATTGGCCAATATTATATGTTCTAAAATTGTATTGTATTGTGTAGTGTATTCTAAAATTAGTTTAGGGTTGTATAACATTGTACAACTCAATCAATCAAACGTTTGTTTAATCAATGTATTTCCCCATTGAACTGACCAAAAAAAAGAAAAAAAAGCCCAAACTGGTACACCCAATACTATTTCATATTTCCCTTATGTTTGATACATTTTCTTATCACATCCATGGTATGAAAACAATGCTAAGGAGTTGCTTCAATGAAATATAATTGCTTTAAGCTGAAAACGATATGTTTAATGGTGTTTTTTAGCGTTGTTACATTTATCATGCATGCCGTTACAATTAATCCGATATGCGCAGCAAATGTAACACTGAAACAGCGTCCACGTTCGGTTTAATAACTCCCGACCTGTTTTATCAAAAAAATTACTTGAAGTGGTTTATGGTAGCTGACATGTGTAGGTCCGTTGCCTGAAAATATTACATGTGTAGATAAACGGATCTCTGAGTAAAAAAATGAAACATGCAAAATGTTACATCCTTGGCGGCTCTCCCCTACTGTATTAAACTGCACAACGGAGCGAAATAATTCATGGAATGGACTAGTTTGCTCATAACAAGGTAAGAAAACAAACCCTCTTTCTGAGGTCCACAACTCCACACATGCTCCAGCAAATATTTATTGACACTTTACCATTTTGACCCACATTGAAAGCATGACCTGGATCCTTACTCAGTAACCGTCACTAACGTGGTATTGGCCAAGTACGGGCTTGGGTGGGACTTAGCGAACGGCGAAATTATACTGAAGTACAGTACATAAATGTAAATGTACTTTACACCACTGGTGTCGGGCAGAACCTCTTATCTCCATATTCTGCTTCTGATGATCACATTATACAGCACTGGCTACGTTTACATGAGCAGTTAAATCCCCTTTTCATTCCGAATAGAAGTTCAATCCTATTAAACGTTGTTATGTAAACACCTACAAAAACTTACATCCGAATGAAAACGCTCGATGCGATCTAAAAACCATTCCGATGTCACTGGCCGGATTACTCCGATTTTCAATGCGATTGAAAGAAAATTGGACTCATGTATACACTGCTTCGGATGTAAATTCATTCTGGTCTTTCTGAGCATGCTCATTTCCATTGCGCTCCAACTCCAAGGCGCTCATAAGCCTCATATCCAAGGCGCGCCGAGGAGTTTGCACATAGAGCGCGTTATTTCGTGCATTTTGTGTGTGTGTGTGTGTGTGTGTGTGTGTGTGTGTGTGTGTGTGTGTGTGTGTGTGTGTGTTCAACGGTCTCTCTCTCACACTCTCTCTCTCTCTCTCAAAAATAACGAGCGACCCGATACAATAATAATCAGTGTGTTGCGTGCCCTGGCCGTGCTGTAGATAATAAAGTAGGCTACACATAAAAACGAGATGATCACCTTCCCAGCGGAGCAGGTGGGGAAAAAAAGACGGTAAACATGTATGTCCGTCCCTATCCAAGCAGCAGCCTCAAAACTACTGCGGAATGAAATGATGGGATTTCAAAGTGTCGTCTTTCGTCTGAAAGTCACAATGAATGAACTGCCTATATTTTATGTGTCCAACAGATGGCGTAGTTTCACGTGAATTAACATGTATCATGTCTTCTATCACTTCTCCATATAAACACTCATTCGGAATGACCATTTCCCATGTAAACTCGCGGCAAAACATATTACATCGTATGTATTTTATTCGGAAGTATTTATTCGGAATGATCACCCTTCATGTAAACGTAGCCAATGTGTCCGACCCGGGCCTGACACCGACACTTTTTTCCCCCTTCATTTTTCTTTGAGGAAGGCACTTTAATTATTACACTGACAGCAAACGTGTTATGAAAATCTTACCACTACTACTACTGTACGTTGATTAATAAATAGTATAACGCATGCACAGCCAAAATTCACACACACACACACACACACACACACACACACACACCACATTTTCTACTGTTCTCAACAATAGCCTATAGCTTTTATTAATATTCATGCAACAATCTTACCAGCATTGATGATTGATTTGACATCGGCAATTCAGCATTGGCATTTAATCCACACAGCGGGCAGCACTGTAGGCTATTTTGGGACTGTTCGTGCAAAGTTGCAAACTCTTAATAAAGTGCACCAGCACCAGTGGCAGTGCATCAGCACCAGTGGCAGGCTATTCAATATTAATGGTAGCCTATTTGCCACGGGCCAGGGGCATGGATCAAGTTATTTACTCGTACTCAACTGTTCACTGTTTAACAGCTAATAAATCAAACTATTTACATTAATCCAATCATCACGGTTTACACATGATGTCATGGAGGCAGAGGATAGCATCCACCGACACCGTGGATGGGTTTATCGCCGATCCTCTCTTCAATGGTTCTTCCAGCTACGCTAAAGTTACGTTTGCTGTAGCCATAGCTGTAAAAAATATGGACAAAGCGTTCCCCGGGTCTAACATGAACGTAAAATGAAGCCTGTCAGTCCTTGAATTGTAAGTCGCCATCTTTCTAGATCCGTTTGGGCCCAGCTGGCCCATTGGCTGGCCCAGACAACGAGGCGGGACTTCCCCCCTTCTTCTTCGTTGGTTTTTATTTTGACTCGAGTGGGTGGGGGATCCCGTTCATAGACTGTAACGGTAGCCACGCCCCTCAGAAAATGCGCAACTTTATGGTCATTTTCTTTATAAATGGGACCATAATTTTCCAAAAAGAATCTTATGACATTAGAAATGAGACTTTAAACTAGTGACTGGAAGCAAAAAGTATTCATGACCATGTTTATTAAGGTAATACAGTCTAGGTGAATTTGGGCCCAAATACATGGACTTCTATGGGGCTATGGGGTTTTTTGGGCCCAATGACAGCGCCACAACAGGCCATTATATGAACTTTCAGGAAATCCCGATTTCCTTGTGGCTTCACTTGTGGGCTGTAGCCCATATGTAGCCTCGGTACCAGGCTTTCATTTTTGTTGGTGCAAAAATTGAAAGCCTGGAGGAACGCATTGGCCGCTCTGGTCTAAAAGTGGGAGTCAACCCTTCCGGGTGGGCGTCGCTCCAAATGATGTGACGTAGCGCTGCACTAGGGGGGAGAGGAGGGGCCGGGGGTGACGGACAGATCGATGAGATCCAATCAGGGCTAGGGTTGGGATTCGGAACCGGGTCCATTTCAGACCCGGTTCCGACATTGCGGATCCGGAGCCGGTTCCATCGTTTTTTTATTAACGGTTCCCCAAACGGATCTCATCAGTTGTCATTTAGCTCCGCTGTGTCTGTGCCTGCATGCAAGCAGAGCCTGGGGTGACGTCACCCCACCTACATGAGTGAGTGGGGTCGGGGAGGATACGCCCACTGTTCTGTGCATTCAGCGACCGCTGTGGAGCGAGTGGGACAGTATAAGTATGTCGCCAAAGTGTGGTTAACAGAGAGGGAAATGACTGAGGCTGAGCAGTGAGCATGCAAAGTGCAATAAATGCGAGAGTTGCTAGCAAAGGTTGTTGCAACTTGTACCACGTGAACATAGAGGAAACATCTCAAAATCAATATGCCTACACATCGCGTTTGAGAGCCATGCGGAAAGCCGTGCCTGCTCTCCCCGCAGCTTCACCACAGCCAGCGGGGGACGATCTGATGCAAGGCTGGTTTACTTTCCCCAGGCTAGTAACGTAATGGAAAATAAAAACTACTAACATGCTTTTAATTTGGCTCTAAATTAATTGCGTGGCTGTTGAGAGCCCAGCGTTTAGGTGCATATACCGCCATAGATTGATTACTTTATAAACAATTTGCAGGAAAAAAAGCACAGGAACGTAGCCTACAGTTCAATACAAGGTCTGCTATAATCCAAGAAAGCACTATGGCTTGTTTCCATTAGGGTAAGGGGTCCTTCATATTAAATTAATTTGAACATTAAAGACAACATTTGTCACTACAACAATATCAATATTGTGTACTGTATATTTAATATACAGTACAAATTGCAATATACAGTACAAATTGCAACAATGATATTGTTGTGGTGCCTAGCTGCTGCTGGTGGTGGTGGTGAAGTTTAAATAATAGTGCCACCTCATAATTGTAAAGTGCATTTTCAATAATTTAATTAATTAATTTGTGTTTATTATGTACTTGGTTAGGTTAGTTATAATATAAGCATAATCTATGTCAGAAAAACGGGGAAAAAAATAATATTAGGATCCGTTAAGGGAACCGTTAGGAACCGGAACCGTTAAGAGGGATCCGGGAAGGATCCGGAACCGTTAAAATCCTAACGAATCCCAACCCTAATCAGGGCGTGCGCAAATCTGAGCCGCGACCCGCCCCTCTAGACCAGAAACCTAACACGTTAGCTCAGGCTAGCCCATATGTGACCTCAGTCCCTACAGTCATAGAGAATTACTGTACTATTTGACAGCTTTAGCTACTAGTTACTTTGCAGATTTAGATTATTATTATTACAAAACATGCAATAACCATGTGTTGTGAGCTTGTAGATCGGATATTTTCACTATGTTATGGAATTTCTTTGATTTGTCTTTGATTTCTTCATGAAATTACTTAAATGAATAAATAAATAAAAAGGGACCCATAAAAATGTGTCCACGGCTCACCCACTGTCTGGGAAACAGTGGTTTCAAACTGATGCCTGCCAAGCCTCCATGCCACAAGACAAGGCTAGAAATAACGTTACAGAGAAGAAGAGCGCAGGAGAGAAAATACCACCGTCACCCGTACGCCCCGAGGTGAAATCCTAACATGATTTGCAATTGATTAACACCCACAGGCCGTTGTTGTGTATCATGGCGGGTTATAAATAAACCTTCATATACGGCCACGTTAGGGTACAGTAATAACGGGAGAAGCGATAGAGTGCAGTGTAATCTTGATAAATAACTCGACAGTGTCATAACCTTGCGGGTGATGAAGCAGCTTTGCGAGATCATCTGTTGTTCTGTTTGGGAGCCATGGTCTGTGCCCTAGATTCTCAATGTGTTCTTTTCATCTGTTAACCCGTAAATCTGCAGTTCTCACACTCGATTTTTCAGAAATGTTCAGAAGTAGCAGATCTACAAGCTCGCAGCGCAGCAGGAAGTGGTGCTCTTCGTATATCTGCTATTTTTTTATATAAAAATCTATAAAGACACGGATGCTTTCCTGGTTTCAATTGTTTAAATCTTCTACAAAGAGACTACCCAAAACCAGAGCAAAATGGAATGCTATATATCACAAAAAACAGAATATACATTGGCTGAATATCTGAACACGGTAAAAGACCCAAAACTTAGGAAAGCATTGATTAGGTATACAGACTCAGTGAACACAGCCTTGCAATAGAGAAAGGCCGCCACAGACAGACCCCGCTCCCAAGGGAAGACAGACTGCACCCACTGCACACAAAATGTGATGGGAACAGAGCTAGACTTTCTAACCACCTGCCCACTATACCAAGACATCAGAGACACATCCTTCCCACAGATTACACACACACATTGGGAGAAATACAACAATGTGCAAACACGGCAGCAAGATTTGTGAACTGTTGTGACAAAAGCCATCAGGCTGGGCAAACACACATCATCCACTCTGTCCCTCAGCACTGGTGCTCCGCAGGGGTGCGTGCTTAGCCCACTATTATACACCCTGCTCACACATGACTGTTCTCCCTCCTTCCCCTCCAATCACATCATAACATTTGCAGACGACACCACAGTTGTGGGCCTCATAGGAACAATGATGAGTCTGCCTATCGGAGTGAGGTGGAAGGTCTGACAGCTTGGTGTGCAAATAACAACCTGCAGCTCAACATAAAGAAGACAAAGGAGATTATAGTGGACTTTAGGAAGTCAAGGCCGGACCACTCCCCTCTGCTCATTAACAACGAGGCAGTAGAGGTGGTCACAGAGGTCAAGTTCCTGGGTCTCAGTGTGAGTTAGACCCTGTCCTGGAGCACCAACATCGCTTCAGTGATTGGAAAAGCTCAGCAACGCCTATACTTCCTACGGAAGCTGAAAGAAGCTGCCCTCCCAACAAATCTCCTTGTGAACTTTTATCATTGTGCTGTCGAGAGCGTACTGACTTACTGTGTGTCTGTGTGGTTCCCCAGCTGCACAAAGGCAGAGCAGGCGGCCCTGCAGAGGGTGGTGAAGGCGGCAGGTAGGATCATCGGGTCCCCTCTACCATCTAGATTGACAAACAGCTTTTTCCCCTACGCAGTTAGACTGCTAAACGAAACGATCGATCACTAAATGAGCATTGACTGTCCCCTCATATGCATCATGCACTCTGACTCTGGACTGTGATAACTTATTGGTTCTTGTCACGGGCAGCCCGTGCCATATACACAGACAATGATTGGGGACATTTCATAAACTTTACTACACCTGCTGATAATTAATTATCATCAATTAGCCGGCTTGGAAGTGGCGGTTCAAGTTGTAAAGTGTATGTTCTATTTATTGATACTGTAACTGAAATGCATTGCTGAAGGATACTAATTGTTTTAAAGGTATTTATTGATGTGAAGTTGAATTGATTGTGAGTCACCTCTCCCTCTGCAGTGGCATTCCTGTTGACTGGGAAGGTGCCAAGTGCTGCAGAGGAGGAGGGGTGTTTGATTCGAGAGCAATCTTATTTAAAACCAAACTATAGTTTGTGTATGAATGGACGTCCGGAATTTCATGTTTAAGTTCAGGTTAAAACCTTCAGTAATGGTGTGTTAACTCATTGGCCTTTTGTATGCTTATGGTGAGTTAATTGAATTGCCAATTTGCTGTGATATGGTTTGGTATGTCTCTCTCCTATAAAGGGGAGACCGCAGCTGATGTTTGGGAGTTAGACCTTGGTTGACACACAGGTAACAGCCTAAGTGAGAGCTGCCAGGGCCCTTTGGAAAGTAAGGGTATGGCCTGTTACAGCTTCTCCTTGTGTTGTTCAGTAGTGTTGTCTTCAAGTGTGTTTGTTTGTACAACTGTTATTTTGGCCAAATCTTGTTTTTCGTCATTGTCTTTGCCGAGGCCGCACTGTACCATAATCTGCACGGGACTGGAAAGGTGAATAAAAAACCCCTAAAAGGGCATTCTTGGACTCGTCTGTCTTTTTGGAGCCTTGGCCGGTCGGCCAACTTCACAGTTCTCTTTTTTCATCCATCATGCACTTTAAATATCACCATGCACTTTACTCTGTGTTGTATGTTATGTGTATGTCAGTGTTTTATGTACTACGGTTATGTGGGAGCTCCCTAGAAATGTCGTTGTATGCTCAGTGTATGCTTTGTGTGCAATGACAAATAAAAGTCTATTCTATTCTAAATCTCAGTTTTTTTCTGTATAATATTTAAATAGTCCTGAGAAAATGTGTGACTGTAAATAATTGCTGCTATTTGTTTATACCCTGTTAAAACATGTACAGTATATAATGATGCAATGTGACATAGCTGTTTACAAAATGCTGTACCCCCTCCAACTGTATATACGTTCCCCACTTTCAACTGTTTTTATTTCATTGTACTTGCTTTGGCAATGTAAACGTTTGTTTTCTCATGCCAATAAATATCCTTTGAATTGAATTGAATTGAATTAAATTGGTACTCTTGAGTTTTTACTTAAGTAAAAGTATCAGTACCACAATATAGAAATGATACAAGTGGCCTGGGCCGGCTTAGCGGTCCAGGCACCTTGGCTGGTACTGTATGGCAAAAGGTTCAATGTATCATAAAGCAAAAAACCTCTATTCAAAATGTTATTAATACAGCACGTAGGACGCCTGAGAACGTCATAGGATACCGAACGTAGAGTTCTAAGGACGTCTGAGGACGTCCTAGCGACATCCCAGCGATGCGGGCGAGATATTAATATTCAGAATTTTTCCTATTTATTTTTTTGGCATTTCGCTTTTCGCTTGCCGTATGCTAACGCTCAGTGCAACTATTAGCTTATTATTGACTCCCACGTTAGCGAGACGGAAAGAATGACTCGTAGCTCCTAATCCACGGCGCTCTCCGTGGTGATGAATAGAGCGATATGCTGGCGCTTATTTTCTGCTCCTCATCCGTCTCTCCCGCAAAATATGAACGCTTTTTGGAGCGTAAAACAATATATTAAGATGATCGGGGATGTTGAGGTCACTTTGTAAAGTCAACTTTTTTAGGAAAGTGTTTCCGGTTCATGGCTTTCAAAGTAAAAGCGATCAGACACCTCCGGTATTCTATAGCCTATATTTTGAAGGCAGTCGGCGTACTCAATGTGTTAAAGTACAAAAGGAATGGCATATACTTAGGGCCAACGCATACTCCAGTTTGAGGCGATATGGTGACCACAACCGCACAACATGACATCACTGAGCTGTGCTGATAATCAACTCAGCGCTCTATGTTCTTACTAACCACCACCGCCACCACGTTCACCCTCTGGGCCTCACCTAAACCACCGTTTATGTGATGGACTATATGAGCGCCTAGTATCAAATGGTAAATGGAGCATTTATATAGCGCCTTTATCCAAGGCCCTTACATAGATTGTGCATTACATTCACCCATTCACACACATGTATACACCAACCAACACATCAGGAGCAATTAGGGGTTCAGTGTCATGCAGCTCAAAGACACTTCGACACTAACTCTGGGGGATTCCGGGTTTGAGTATGCGTGAGCCTTTACAGTACCAAAGTAGAAGTACCCATTTGTAATGGCCAATTTCACAACTCTTTTCGAAACACTTTTGGGCTTAAATAGTTAATGTATGTTTTTGTATAAAAATCCGTGTGTCAGTCCGTCCGTCCTTCTGTCCGTTACCAGCACTGTTGTTTCACCTCTTTTTGTTTTCATGAAAATAATTTACGCTATAGTGTAGGAATTGAAAACATTGTATAACCTGCTCTTAATAAAACGTATTTGACAAAAGAAAATTAAAAAAAATCTGAATCCGCAAAGTAACTAATTTTCAATTGTGGTGGAGTAAAAAGCACAATATAACTCTGAAAAGTAATGGAGTAGAAGTTTCACAAAAATGGAGCTACTGATCTGATCTCTCTCTCTCTCTCTCTCTCTCTCTCTCTCAATCTCTCTCTCTCGTCCTTCCAGACCCTGATCAGCCGTTTCTCAGCCAGAACAGTTTGGAGACTATCTTTGTCACACGGCCTTTGCCTCAAGTGGTGGTTCCCTGCCTGGTCACTGTCCCTGACTTGAACGTCACTCTGCACGCGGTTTGTACCACACACACACACACGCACACAACGTCACTCTGCACTCAGTTTGTACCACACACAGGCACGCACACACACACACACACACACACACACACACACACACACACACACACACACACACACACGCTTAAAGGGGCATGATGAAACCCCAGGCTGATTTTGTAGTTCAGGTTACAGCTGATTAAAAACATGGCAGACTAATAAGCAACACAGCTGTACCAAACACATGAATGAGTGTGTTAGATTAGATGTTCATAGGCGTGTCCAGAACCAGGAGCATGCCGTATTGACACCCGGGGGGAGGGGGGGGGGTATTGATACTTTTACATAAGTAAAACATGTGAGTACTTTTTCCACCACTGCTCCTGCCCCCCTAAAATTATGCTGATGTACTGTGTGTGTGTGTGTGTGTGTGTGTTCGTCGTGTCTGTGTGTGTGCACATGCGCGCGCGGGTGTGTGCTATGTGTCAGTGTGTTCGTGCATGTGTGTGTCTGTGTGTTCGCCATGTCTGTGTGTGTGCATGTTTGTGTGTCCGTGCGTGTCTGTGTGTTTGTCGTGTCTGTGTGTGTGTGTGTGTGTGTGTGTGTGTGCTACGTGTCAGTGTGTTCGTGCATGTGTGTGTGTGTGCGTGTCTGTGTGTTCGTCATGTCTGTGTGTGTTTGTGTGTTCGTGCGTGTCTGTCGTGTCTGTCTGTGTGTGTGTGTGTGTGTGTGTATATGTGTGTGCGTGTGCCATCAGTATCCCAGTCCCCTGGAAGCAGACGGGTTGACATGGGACAACAAGCAAGGCTGGTCCATCCCCCGTCAGGTCCTAGAGAGCACCCTGTTCATCGGCTTTGTCTGCCAGGCCTCGCTGGGAGACAGAGTGTTCCAGTCCACCAACTACCTCATCCACACCACAGGTGAAGAAATACATCATTCTCCTTTCCTTCCTTTGTGGCGTTAAGCCTAACCCTACGTTTTAACACCGGGCGGACAGTGGCGATGTCTGGCCGATCCTAGTGGGCGTTCCTGCTGTCATTTCCGTTTGTCCACGCTTTGAAGCGCATGTAAAAATGAGTACACAAAATGACACTGCTGTGGTCCAACAGTGTTGCCGGCAATATTACTGGTGCAGTGAGTCTGGTGCAACGCACAGGGCCTGACCTGGTGAGACGTAGGAGGGGCCCGGACAGGTGTCAACCCACAGAGCCTAGTCCTTCCATGTGCCAGAATGGTACCTCCCAGTCCCGGCAGAGTAGTTCAGGAGGAACGGATTGTGTGGCCCTGGTTTTTCCCTAATGGGACTTATCGAGGGTAGCTACTGGGACGTAAGTCGGGACTTGATCACTCCCGGCTGGGTCACCTGAGTGAGGGGTATGATGTTGCGAGACCCGAAACCCCGATGACCTTGGGATACATCACTGAGGATACGTCCCAGGTGCATCCATTTATGTATGTATTTTGTTATAGTTACTTATTACTCCTTAGAAAAAGTAATATTATATTACTTATTACTTGGAATCAAGACTAATATATTACATTAATATAGTATTACATATTACTTTTGCGCCCCCCACCCCACCCGCAAAAAAAGGGATGTACAACACCACAATCTGTTTAGTCAGCTTCTTTAGAAGTGAATCCATTTTTTTTGAATAATGATATTAAGAACAGTCCCCAATCAGCCAAAAAGGCTATAAAATAAATATTCTTCCCTCTGGCGGAGTCAGGTTAGGGTCAAAGCTTTCTCCATGCTAATTGTTAAAACGGTCGTGAAATAGTGAATGAGTATGGGAATTTTAATAAGCTTTGGGTTGAACAAAACAAAGAAAATAAAAAACATTTTAAAGTTGATACTATAAAGTTCCGTTTAACCACTTTAAATCTGGCAAAATTCCAAATTCCAGTTCCTCCCACCCGCCGAAAAATACATCATATATATATATATTTTTTTTAATGGCTAAATGGTTAAAGTCAGGCGAGATCTCATACTACATTATATATCTCTGCTGTCAGGTAGAAACCAGCTATGTCCAAAATATAATATAAACGTTTCAGTTAATATTAGAGCAACACAATACTGCCTCATCAAAGTTTTATACTATAGTATATAGTTTTTATAGGTAGAAGACCCTCCGCTGCGCGTCGGGTCTGCCTACGCCCCCAGCCAGTGTAAAATACCCGGTAACCTGAGACCTCTCGTGGCGTATTGCTTAAATTCTGGCTGGAAAGGCAATTAAAGGAACCCCCCCCCCCCCCCCCACCAAAAGCCAGCAAAGTTAACACTGCAATTCTGTCAGCCTATCTGTCATTGTTTCAGCCCCAATTATGCCTCAATGGAGACAATTTGAAAGACTTCTGCTTTGTTCCCCTTCATTGATTTCCTAGTGTCCATTGTCCAAGTGTTTCTCTTGCCATCAACAGTGTGTGACACTCTGAGACAGAGACAGAAAGACAGACAGATAAGGAAAGAGACAGACAGAGATATGCAGGGGGTAATTTGATTATTTGAAAGCAGCCCAGATAAAGACCTTTTGCCTCATCATGTTCCAAACGGTGTAGTCATCAAGTCAAATGAACTTTGAGAGACCCACTGGGTCTCTGTTTTCCTGTGACATCATTCACCACATCTCTCTCTCTCTCTCTCTCTCTCTCTCTCTCTCTCTCTCTCTCTCTCTCTCATACCCTCTGGCGTATGCCAAGAGCAACAGCGACGTCACTCGGACGAGAAAACCGAGATTGGGCCGTCCCTCCGTGCGCCAACGGAGCGGTTTGAGTAAACAGGCGTTGACCTCACTGTGCCCGCAACCCGACACAATTCACGATTATTATGTTTCTCTCGTCTTTTCCAGTGACAGCAGAAAGACGAGGCTCAAATGACACAATTAAGCAGATCCTGGGCGACGTCCAAAGCCATCCGCTCCCACACCTCTCTTATTTTTTATTGAGAGCACTGATTAGCCGAATTACGCCATAGATGACTTTAATTTCCTGTTATTAGCTGGTAAATGGATGGAAATAATATTAGTGAACCAGGTGGTGGAAAGTAATGTACAGTACAATATTGAGGTACTTTTTGCTTGAGCATTTCCATATATTTCTGATACTTCTACTCCACTACATCTCAGAGGCAAATATAATTTTTACTCCACTACAATTTTGTGCAGATTTTGATTATTACAAAACGTACATTAACCACTTATTTTATAATTTAGCTCACATTGTGGGCTTGTAGAATGTCTATTTTCAATACATTTCACTTTTTTGTACATTTTGAAGCCAATACCGTTACACTTTTACTCAAGTAAAAATGTATTCTACTTGTAACAGGAGTATTTCTGCATTGCAGTATTTCTGCTTTTACTTACTGTACCACTGGTCCCAGCTCCCTCAGAGCAGAAAGGAGCTCCCAACCATGCTCATTTCCTGTTGGGGTGGAAAAACTGCTGTGTCACTGAGACCTTTCCTCCCCTTTCTGTCTCTGTCCCTCCCTGTGTGTCTCCCCCCCCCCCCCCCCCCCCCCATTCTCTCTTCTGTCTCCATCAATTCAATTCAAAGGGGCTTTATTGGCATGAGAAAACATACGTTTACATTGCCAAACTAAAAGTGGAACAAAAGGTCAAAACAACATAATGTAGGCCTATGTACAATTAAAAGGGAATAACAGATGTGTTACATTGCGACTTAGGAAAACTAGCTTATAAAACCATAAGCATTAAATATTCAAGTACTAGCTAGCGGATTCAAATCAAACGGATAATCATAAAACCAGAAACCTAACCTCAGTCTTAACCGGCCACGTAAGTCCCCTAACATCATAATCAGTCTTAAGTTCCCATTTAGACCATAGTGTGGAAACGTCATAGCTAATCCAACCGATGGATTGCGAGACAAGTAGCAACAGTTTTCAGATGTGTTTAGAGGTAGTTTCTCTGTTTATATTGTAGCTCTAATGTACCGACCGAGATCACTCGCTGTGCCGGCAGTGCAGGAAATGGAATACATCCTCCATCCTTCTCCTGTCACAAGAGGACCACAAAGGAAATAAGCTTCAGGGCTTTTATTTATTGTGTTTTTTTCCCCTCTATATTGTTTGTTACATGGTATACAACCCTCACCACCTGACTCACCCTTCCTCCACCTCTGTCTCTCTCTCTCCTCTATCCCTCTCTCTCCGCCTCCCTCCCTGTATGTCTCTGTCTCTCGTCCTTCTGGCCGGGTGCAGGAGATCAGGTCTACGATGTCGGGCTGTTCCCGGAGGATCCGGTGGTCCTGTCCGCGGGGGAGGCCCTCAGTCTGAACTGCACGGCGCTGGTGGAGTTCAACGCTGGGGTGGACTTCCAGTGGTCGTACCCTGGAAAACAGGTACACCACAACCGGGGCTTCTCAAACCCTTTCATGTCATGTGGGGCAGCAGTGGCTCAGAGTTAGTGTCGAAGTGTCCTTGAGCAAGACTCTGAACCCCTAATTTCTCCCGTTGTGCAGTTTGGTGCCTTGCATGGTTTCCCCCGCCATCAGTGTGTGAATGTGTGTGTGTGAATGGGTGAATGTAATGCACAATCTATATGTAAAGCGCTTTGGATGAAAGCGCTATATAAATGCACCATTTTATGGTGCATTTACCACAGAATACATAGGTGCACTGCACACACACAATGCCGCAGAATAAGCTATGGTTTTATGATGAAAGTGTAGGCTTTCTTTTGTGTGTTATGAATATTTTAACGGCTGAAATATGAATCGTTAATGTAGACCCACTTGTACATGACACTGGATATTCTCCAAAGTGTGAGGCGCTGTGTTAAAGGTGCTGTACAAAATGATGATTATGATGGTGATTATATTCAGTCAATATGAACATCCATTAGTATTTCAAGGACATCCCTCACCGATTGTGCCCCGACTTGTAAAATAGGGCTTAAAGAGATATTTCACTTTCAAAAAATGTTATCGTCTACTTTTTTGAACACCCAGGGCCCAGACCGTTTTTAAGTTGCTTGATTCAGTATTTAGATATTGGATTTTTAGCTGCCCCTTCATGTACAAACCCATGGTAACTTCAAACACATTTTAACCATGATTAATTAATCGAAAACACTCAGACACTCACACTGATTCTGGTGACTTTTTTTTTTTTTGGGAAAATGAAAAGAATAAAATCCATAAAAATACCCTATTAAAAAGAAATTAGTCATTGATATAAATGTTTAGATATGTTAAAAAGTAATCAACAGAATAATTGTATAGGAGAAAATGGACAGTAGCTGTCCTATTTGAGCCACTACTATACATTACGTGTGTGTAGGGGCACCGGTGGTTCAGCGGTACAGTGGCCGGTAGAACGGCCAGATGTTCGATCCCGGGCTCCCCTCAGAGTTTCTGTCAAAGCGTCCTTGAGCAAGACGCTGAACCCCTAATTGCTCCTGATGTGCAGGTTGGTGCCTTGCATGGTTTCCCCCGCCGTGTGCGTGTGCGTGTGCGTGTGTGTGTGTGTGTGTGTGTGTGTGTGTGTGTGTGTAATGCACAAGCACCAATGTATCTTTTCTGTGCGGCCTGTAGACCAACAGCCTGGTGAACATCCAGTACCACCGTGACTCCCAGCGCCAGGAAGGCACCGTGGCCACCAGCGTGTTGAGCATCCCCAGCGTCAACGTCAGCGACACGGGGCCGTACGTCTGCACCGTCACCTGCATGGAGACGACCAGGACTGTCCACACGCAGCTCACTGTTCACGGTAGACAAGTCTCTTTTCATGTCAAGGACCTCCGAATGGATACATGTTATTAGCCCTTTTAGTGAGAGCTTTTAAAGTTACAGACCTGCTACAGCAAGTGGCCATTTGGTTCCTAATCATTTGGCCGGGGGACCCCCTGGAATCCTGGGGGTCCCTGGGCCCCACTTTGAGAATACAGTAGAAAACAGAAAATAAAATCTGTCTTTAATCGTCGATTTTATGTCATTTTAAAGCCACAAAAGGTTCAGCCGTCCAGCCTTCATCAGGATGTAAATGTGAGACCATTCACTCCCCTCTTAAAGGGGAAAAGGTTGGCAACAGGTGTTTATCATTTTTCTAAATAATTTGTTAACCATCTCCACCTGAAACTCTACAACTCTAGAATTTATACAAAAAAATTAACAACGATGATGATCAACTATTCTCAACAACCAGGATCACGCTACGAGCTCGCAATCATTCATCGACAGACAGCTCAGCGTAAACGTGGCCGCACCGCCAACCGTTTTGGCTTTTTCCTACTTCCTTCCCAGACAGGATGGTTAAATCTGTAAACATCGAATCCATAAATAAACGACAAAACTATCACTTTCATCAAGTTCCATGGCACGCGTTGAAAGGCGGCGTTACGTTTTGTAAGGATGTGTGTCATCACATTTTCGGCAGCCACAGCTGCGCGTGGTGAACGGGTGAGTGTCTTGTCTGTTGCAGAGAAGCCATTTATTAACCTGGACTACAGGAGCGGAGCGCTGGTGGAGGTCACCGCTGGACAGAAGTCCTTCAAACTGCAGCTCAATGTGTCCGCCTACCCCACACCTGAAACACTATGGTAAGACTAGGATAAAACGGATAAAAAAGGGAGATTGGGCATTCAAAGTTTAGATGGTTCAAAGTTTATTATGCCAACATGTTCCGACCTCACTCTGTCTTCATCAGGACTGCCCTTTGAGCCCACAGCTGAAGTGACCTCCAATAATGTCTGTTCATCCGTCTTCGAAACAGGGACAACCTTAAAGAGATTAATATTTTTTTTTGTGCTCGGAAAGATATGAGCCAACCATGTCTAACATTTGATACAAAACCTCCAAAAGCAAATATTTCAGGTACAAATCCTCCAAAAGCAAATTTTTGATGTAAAAATGTTCACTTTAAACTAAAGATTTGTATATACAGTAAATATTATTATTAAATAGTTTTTATTGGTTTTTCTACACACAAGACATACATATACACACCACTAGACTACATATAAGCATACAATACATTAAGAACGCCTTGAGAAAAATAAGTAAATAAAAAAAGACTGAAATACAGGACCAAAAGGTAATAAATAAATCATATTGCATCACATTACAATGTTCTCAAACAGATCGTCACTTGCTATACAAGAATAATTAAACTATTAGACAGCTGTCCTACACCTGAACATCCTCAGCCGGGAATTCTTGTTTAAAATAGTCCAAAAATGGCTGCCAGACCTTATTGGATTTCTGGGCGGAGCCCCTGGTGGAATATTTGATCTTCTCAAGTTTTAGGTGTGCCATCACATCTCCGACCCAGCGTCGATGTGATGGGGGAGTAGCTGATTTCCAATTGAACAGAATAAGGCGTCGGGCCAATAGGGAGGAGAAGGCTATTGGACGACTGATGCCGTCATTTCACCAGGGACCACCCCAAACACAGCAATGAAGGGGTTAGGACTGATCTCCTTGTCACAGATGTAAGAGAAGGTCTCAAAAACAGAAAGCCAGAATTGTGATAATGATGGGCACGACCAGAACATAATTATGACAGAGAGTGGCTGGAGCCTGGTGGCATCTGGAGCAAATCTATCTACATCTGGATAAATCTCAGCAAGTCTGCTCTTGGAGAAGTGTAACCTATGACGCACTTTGAACTGAAGTAGCCCATGTCTGATGCAGACAGAAGAAGAATGAATTATTTTAATTGCCATTTTCCAAGAATCGTCCGGGATCTCAAGTCCCATATCGTTACACCGTGACTCCCTGATACGTTCCAGAGACGGGGATGCCATCTCTTGGATATTGCTCTATATATATATATAACATGCTCACCATTCCCTTCTGATTGTGGTCTCCCTCCAGCCACTCGTCAAGCCACTTAGAGAAGTAGAGGAAATGAAGCAACATATTTCTTAACAAAACCCCGTGCTTGTAAGTAACTGAAGAAATGTGAGCGAGGAATGTCGTATACCTCTCTCAACTGTTCAAAGGTCATAAACAACCCTTTTTTAAAGGCCGATAATTGAAATGCTGTATCCATAAGTGAAGGTGGAAAAAGCGCATTAGACACTAGTGGGAGACAAGATGAGGCTTCTTGATACTTAAAGTGTGTCCTAAACTGCGCCCATATACAGAGTGAGCCACTCTGTATATACAGTAATAATGGTTAATCCATAGCTGAATGGGCAGAGAGAACATTTGAAAATGACTCATCCCCAGTGCGATGAAATGCCCTAGGTCTAATTATATATTATTAATATGGCACTGGTTCTCCATGTCAGATCCACCAGAAGTCTGAGTCTTAGTGTGTGTGTGTGCGTGCGTGCCTGTGTGGCTGCTTTCAGGTACAAGGACTGTAAGCTGATCACTCAGCGTCCAGAGTTCAGGATGAAACGCATGCGGGTGCATCACAACCACGCCCTGGAGATTAAGGACGTGTGCGAGGAGGATTCTGGCTATTACACGGTGGTGCTGAAGAACAGTGCCGCCCTTCTGGAGAGGACGCTCAACATCACCCTGGTGGTCAACGGTAAGCAACCGAAACACCTGTACTTACGGTAATCATTCGGGCAGATGTTGTGGAGGCGAAATTACACAGAACACAGTATAGGGGTTGAAACGGTTAATCCAGGGGTGTCCAAAGTGCGGCCTGCGGGCCAAATTCGGCCCGGGAACAGATCTTATACGGCCCCAGGCCCTAGTTTTTTTATTAACACCCTGAACGCCCGGGGGTATTTAGGACCAGCGATTTGCAGCAATGGAACACATTTAGCGACGCACCAGTCACTATCCCGGATGTAGCTGAAGTAGCTTGATGTAGCCAAAACACTCCCGAGGCGATCGACAACAACGGGAGGTATGATTAATTATAACGCAACTAGCGAGGGGACCACAATGGGCCGTCTAAAACATAATCTTTGCTTATAATTGGACGGAATGATTTAGATCAAGAGTTATTCACATTTTAAGATTTTCGATCTGATCGGCTAAAATGTAGGGGAACATTTTCGATGACGTCCCAACCGGAAATGACATGACACAATGAAATGACACAATGTTGCTTAACAGACGCCCCCAGCCTGTGGAGCAATGCGATCGGTTTTGATATCAAATCAATACATCTCCGTCCTTTTATTAATGGTCCTGGGCGTTACTATTTGATAGAACGGAGAACACTGTTTATGCTGCTCGGGGTGTTAACCTGGGCATTTCCCAGAGTATAATTTGTCAGGATTCCTTGTTCCTTGTCTCATTCTGAAGGGGTAAAAAAAGGCTATTTTATTTCATGTTTTACCTTGTACGTCTGGCTACATTTGGTAATGTGAAATAAGGCTGAAAAAAGGCTGAGTTATTTAAGTGTTTTGTTCACAGTTCAAGCACGTGACAAAAGACCATTGATATTACATTTTGATGATGATAGTTACAATTACAATTGTTTAAATGAGATGCATAATGTATGTGACTTTGTTTTAGTCTGAAGGCACATTATTTCAGTCGATGATAATACACTTTCTGCTATATCTTGCCACCCCTTACCCCTTATCCCTAAACCTATTTGCCATTTCTTACTATTTTAAAACATTAAAAAATTGTTCAAATAGCTGATCTACAAGCTGGAGAGTCACAACGTGTCGATGTAGATTGTAGATTGGCTAGTTAAACTATTTTAAAATACATTAGGACCTTGTGCCACTCCCTTACCCCTTATCCCTAACGGTTAGGGATAAGGGGTAATGGAGTGGCACAAAATAGAGCCCTTTATTTTGAGGGGAAATTGCAAAACTATTAGATCTCCAAAGCGATTATTATATTTTACACTTTTAACTCAAGTACAAATTTGACCGAGCAACTTCCACTTATTCAAGTTTTGTTTATTCTCAAAAGTGCAGCCTGCTGGGATTGAGTACTGTTTTCCTCCACAGCGCGGTTAGATAAAGCGCTTCATCACATCCTTATTGATGGTTCAGCGACCACCCACGTCGCATCTGTTCATCAATTCCAAGACCGAATCGATTCAGTACCCGTCCGTCATCTGGAAATATTCTGTTCCCACCCAGCATCGATCGTTCTCACACCACCGGAACCAATACCCATTACACTTTTTGGATGAGATCCACTACAGGAGCCTGCAAACTTCACATTTGGACCCTAAAATTAACTCATTCGGCGCCACGCCGCCATCTAGTGGAGGGCCCGACCGCCACACATGTATTTTCAATGGTGAGCACCTTTAAGTTTGAAAGCCGATTTGGCCCGGAAACCGAGTGTCAGGAAATAAAAATAGGCTATGTGACATGTCCCGCGATTGTCACTTCACCCAAACATACTTTTTGTAAGCTAGGATCATATATGAGAAATGAGCCGCAAATCAAGCAGTTTTTTGGTCTGAAAAGAAGAATCCGAGATATTAGCGTTTTAAGATCTGCTTCAACCATATACCGCATAAGACCAGCAGATTTTTATGCTTGATTTAGTTGGAGACTGGGGACCCCCTGGAACCCCCTCAAGGACCCTCAGGGGTCTCCTGACAGACCCCACTTTGAGAAATACTGGCGTAGAAAACACGTGGGGCTACTTACTATTGCATTAGCCCTGATGAAAACACGTGGGGCTACTTACTATTGCATTAGCCCTGCTAAAGAAAACACGTGGGGCTACTATAGCCCTGCTCGCTTGTGAAGGCAGGAAACAAGATCATTTAAAAACACAACTGTAGGTTTATCGGACACGATACCAAGAACTGGCGGATCCAAATGCAAACACGGTTCTTAAACTTCACGGGTGTTTATTCACACAAACATAGAATGAGAAGGGGAAAGGTGGCAGGGAGGCAGAGCTGGAATGAGAAGGGGAAAGGTGGCAGGGAGGCAGAGCTGGAATGAGAAGGGGAAAGGTGGCAGGGAGGCAGAGCTGGAATGAGAAGGGGAAAGGTGGCAGGGAGGCAG
This sequence comes from Protomyctophum parallelum, assembly GCF_964188405.1. NCBI lineage: Eukaryota > Metazoa > Chordata > Actinopteri > Myctophiformes > Myctophidae > Protomyctophum > Protomyctophum parallelum. The sequence continues at coordinate 12,606,999 of NC_139711.1, forward strand.
AGCTGGAATGAGAAGGGGAAAGGTGGCAGGGAGGCAGAGCTGGAATGAGAAGGGGAAAGGTGGCAGGGAGGCAGAGCTGGAATGAGAAGGGGAAAGGTGGCAGGGAGGCAGAGCTGGAATGAGAAGGGGAAAGGTGGCAGGGAGGCAGAGCTGGAATGAGAAGGGGAAAGGTGGCAGGGAGGCAGAGCAGAGCAACATAGAATGAGAAGGGGAAAGGTGGCAGGGAGGCAGAGCTGGAATGAGAAGGGGAAAGGTGGCAGGGAGGCAGAGCTGGAATGAGAAGGGGAAAGGTGGCAGGGAGGCAGAGCTGGAATGAGAAGGGGAAAGGTGGCAGGGAGGCAGAGCAGAGCAACATAGAATGAGAAGGGGAAAGGTGGCAGGGAGGCAGAGCAGAGCAACATAGAATGAGAAGGGGAAAGGTGGCAGGGAGGCAGAGCAGAGCAACATAGAATGAGAAGGGGAAAGGTGGCAGGGAGGCAGAGCTGGAATGAGAAGGGGAAAGGTGGCAGGGAGGCAGAGCTGGAATGAGAAGGGGAAAGGTGGCAGGGAGGCAGAGCTGGAATGAGAAGGGGAAAGGTGGCAGGGAGGCAGAGCAGAGCAACATAGAATGAGAAGGGGAAAGGTGGCAGGGAGGCAGAGCTGAGCAACATAGAATGAGAAGGGGAAAGGTGGCAGGGAGGCAGAGCAGAGCAACATAGAATGAGAAGGGGAAAGGTGGCAGGGAGGCAGAGCTGAGCAACATAGAATGAGAAGGGGAAAGGTGGCAGGGAGGCAGAGCAGAGCAACATAGAATGAGAAGGGGAAAGGTGGCAGGGAGGCAGAGCAGAGCAACATAGAATGAGAAGGGGAAAGGTGGCAGGGAGGCAGAGCAGAGCAACATAGGCAGGTGAGATCTGAGGTGGAGGAGACGAGTACAAGACAGTGGCGTCATTTCAGCAAAAGCTAATGTATGGAAAGTTCACGACACGCAGCGCTCGTGCATGTGTCGTGACCGACGCGCTTATCTGCACTTATTTGCCTATTTTTTGGCATATTTTCCTCAATTTGTCCCTTCATTTTATTACTGGTATTTTATTTTTTCCCTTGGAGCCATTACGGTATGGCAGCTGAAGGCAGGCAGGTGTGTTGACTGGTGAGAATGAGGGGACTGGGAACAGGTGAGCTGATTGGTAACTGGAACCAAGCCTGCACAGACACCGACAAGACAAACAAGGAAAACACAGCACTGCCGAGGACTGTGTCATTATCAGGATTGAGAATATACAGTAGAATTCTGACCCGAAATATAATTTATGCAAAACCCGAAAACTCCCTTGTGGTTCAAAGAAATGTATGGAATCCGCCCATCAGATGTTTGTTATCTGCAGATCTACGCTAGAACTCTATAGTGAGTTCTGTGAACGTGAGATTCAAAGATGCTTCAAAGCTCTCGTCATCAGCTGCAACTCTAGAATGTGAATGCTACCAGTGCTACCACTCATAACTGCTGTATCACCCTGGTCCCAGCAGACGGAGAGGTTACTGCTGATGGATTGGAAATAAATAAAGTACAAAGCATGTGCACTGACCACGTACATTCATTCATTGACCTTCATAGGTCAAGACATATTATTGTCTTGTATAACTATTATTGATTGATGTTGACTTTGCAAATAAAACGCTGACCTCAGGGTTGGCTTGGTGGCTCAGCCAGCCAGCATGAACACTGAGGATATGATAATTACTACTCCACCCGTTTGATTCCTAGGGAGTAGCAAATCTCCTCTCTCCTTCTCTGTCCTTGCTTTCCTATTTATCTCTTTCGCTCTCCCCCCCCCCCCCCCTCTCTTTCTCTCTCTCCTCCCCCACTGTTCTCTCTTGTGTTTATAAAATAAAAACATATTTGAAAAATATACATGACACGGATGACGATGTAGGTTAAATATCCTATTTAAAAGCCTCAATGTATAGATCTGAATTTATTATATATATATATTTTACTTGTTCACTATAATACCTGTGACTAAATTCAGGTTTTGGAGGTTAATTGGCGCCTGACGGTGACAAATGTAGTCATGGCTCCAGTTGAATGTGTGAATCCAGCGTTTGATTTGTCCACCTCTTCCCCAGTTCCTCCACAGATCCATGAGAAGGAGGTGGCTGAGCCGTCCAACCCGTACCCCAGCGGGAGCGCCCAGACCCTGACCTGCACCGCCTACGGACACCCGGCTCCCAGCATCCGCTGGCAGTGGAGACCCTGGGGCCCGTGTGTCTCCAACAACACCCGGAACACGTGAGAGCTAGCTTTCTGCTATACACACACTGTTGCAATGCTGCAGCCATAGGCTAAATCTTATACGTGCTGCAGCTGTGCAACTATATTGCATCGTAGTAGATAATCTATGCAAGTAAAATTAGTTTTTTCTGAAAGTCTCTTAGTCATACAGTACCAACATGGATCTTGTAAATTAGTTTTGTTCTTATTGGTAGATTGATATGTCCGTTTATGGAAAAGCATATATTATAAAATACACAGCAGCCCACAAACTGTACAGGTAGCGTCTGAGTTAACACACAGAGAGAGAGAGAGAGAGAGAGAGAGAGACACACAGAGAGAGAGAGAGAGAGAGAGATGATGCACACATGAAATGTGATGCAAGCTCATGTTTGATTAACTCCAACGTCCCACAAAAAGGCATATTTCACTTTTAAATAAATAAATAAGGAAATGAAAGTAATTGAAACATCCTGGCGTCCCTCTGGTATTAAAATGTCCTTCTAATGCTGACCCTATAAATGTAACTTGTGCAAAACCGAAAACTGTCTTGTGGTTGAAATAAATGTGTGTACGTTTTTGGAAATGTACGCCAGATGTTTGTTTTCTGCAGATCCATGTGGGGATGCAGTTTGTATCTGACCCGGTACAGAACTCTAGAGTATTCAGTTTGTATCTGACTCGGTACAGAACTCTAGTGTTCAGTTTGTATCTGACTCTGTACAGAACTCTAGAGTGTTCAGTTTGTATCTGACTCTGTACAGAACTCTAGAGTGTTCAGTTTGTATCTGACTCTGTACAGAACTCTAGAGTGTTCAGTTTGTATCTGACTCTGTACAGAACTCTAGAGTGTTCAGTTTGTATCTGACTCTGTACAGAACTCTAGAGTGTTCAGTTTGTATCTGACTCTGTACAGAACTCTAGAGTGTTCAGTTTGTATCTGACCCGGTACAGAACTCTAGAGTGTTCAGTTTGTATCTGACCCGGTACAGAACTCTAGAGTGTTCTGTGAAGTGATTATGGCAGTTAAGAACTTCCGATTGAAAGATGCTTCAAAGCTCTCAGAGCTGTATTCAGCTAACAACACTAGAATTCTAGTGAATATATACTTATTTTTGTAACCGTATATTTGACCTTGTTTAACAAACTGCCCCGCCGAAAGGATGGTTCTGTCCACAGTGAGGACCTCATGTTTATGTCTTGGTGATGTGTTTTTCTGTGCTGTGTTTTTTGTTGTGGGTGTTTTGATCAGACCCGTGAAGATGAATATCCTTCAGGACAATAACGTATGTTAATATTTAACAGCTCCTCAATCCCATAGTTAAATAAAAAAGTAAATAGTTTGAAGTAGAAATTGAAGATACAATATGTACGTACTACGTCATACGTACATAGGAGGGTAGAGTGCATCTGCTGGCCGAGTGAGAGATGAAGGAGTGCTTCTTTGTTACATGGTGTTTGTCTTATTCATTCGCAACACATGCAATTGATGTTTTATGGATTGCAACCTAACGCATGCATTAATGCACTTTATGCCTGGAACTTTAGCCAGCTCGTCCCCAGTGTGAAAACAAGATATATGGTTCACTCTCACCACGTGAACAGCACAGAGGTCTGGAATGCAGTCGTTGTGGATTTCTAGATCAATCAGTTATTGATGAGGCAATAGGAGTCGCAGACAATAATAGGTGGTGCTGCTTACACTTACAGTATATACGTATATACGATATATGATATCAAGACTCATGTCTGTGAATGGTACGGTAGTTCTGCCAACGAGCACAGGGATAGTAGACCATAGGACAGGTAATACCATCTGTTACAAGCACACACTGAACCATAACAAGACCGGCTGTAACAAATCAATAGCTAGTTCTTCTTGTAGCCTATCTGCTGTTTTCACAGCCTCACTTTTAACACATTATGTGCCCTTTTATTCTTTCAAAATGGCGACCCAGGGTGCCCACTTTTAGACCCACTTTTTGACATTTTGAAAGAAGACGTCCACAGACGTCCTGGGCACTACATGCGGTAATTCCTAGGACGTCTGTGGACGTTTAGGTACTAACAGCCTGAACACAATTGTCAAAATGTCTTTCAGAGTGAAACAAACAAATCATCCAGCGTGCTGCAAGCAGTTTACCTCCTGGACATGTTTTAGCAAGTGAAACTGCTATCACGGCATTGTAAAACTAACCACCGTTCTAAATCGTTAATCCCCTCTGCAATACAACTTTCAAATGCTCCGCTGGTTTTTACAGTGCGGCTCTGAAGGCGGCTATACAGTAGCTGTCTATAAGACAGTGGTACTCCAACATTTGTGCCATGGACCGCTATACATTTTTACATGTTTTAGAAAATCGACATGCTCCAGTAAAAGGACCAGAGATCCGAATGCCTCTCTCCTGGGCAGCCAGAGGGGGCCGCCTCAACTGAGCGGCCCAGATCCAGGTGGGCTGGCTTCAGCCCGTCCAGCTTGTCTGGATAGTCTGAGGAATCCATGGTCAAAGCAATGTTCAGGTTGGTCGCATCCTTGGGCACCGGGGGAGCCAGAGTAGTTGCACCTGGAAGGGCATCTTTAGCAGACCAGACAATGGGCTATATGCACACACGTAATTTTGGAGAGAACTTGGGCCACTTCCCTACTCACAGGCAGGGCTCGACATTGCGACTAGGTACTCGCATTTGCGACAAAAAATATCACCGTGCGAGTTGTAAAAAAATTGTAGCACAGGTGCGACTACAGGATTTGACCATTCAATCGTGATAAAGACAAGTCTCTGTCTACAGCAAGTGCACATTCTATAGTCGCGGTTCTATACCTAAATTTATATTTCTGAACGGCGGTGTCGTTCACCAAAAAGAGCAGAGCTACAAGCTAACAACGTGTCGAGGCACGCACATGGAGTGGATGGATTGATTGATATACCAAAATAACCCTTGCTTAGCACCTCGCTAAAAGCGTGTGCGCAGCACAATACGAATGACCGACCTGGCTGGATATATTAGTCAGTGGCTAGCTCAGGTCCATAACTCTAAATGCAACACATTAGACTAGAGCTATGGACCAGAGCTAGTCAGTGGCCTCACTGGCCTGCATAACGAGCAACGTAAAAAAGGCAAAGATCCCCCCACCTTCTCCTTCCACCACACCGAGGTGTAGCCTATATGTCCGATGTTCTGTCTGAACTGAAGCAGTCAAAGCCAAGGAGAATGTTACATTACTAATTCACCATCGAGTAGCCTCTGCACTAAATGTCACACTCACATGATAGAACAGCAAGATATAAACGGATAGTCTGTCTGTCCATCCATTCATAAAATGAATTGACTATCTATCTATCTATCTATCTGCATACCAAACTAATAGTCTATCAGTATAAAAACAAATTGATTATATAGATTATATAAAAAAATATGATATCCAGATGAATATCAATATTGTGATCATTTCTGAAAAGGTATTGTGATATAATATTTTGTCATATTGCCTGCCCCTACCTCGAGAAAAATCACACCTGTGTGAAGTGAGGGGCACTCTTTTTTTTTTTTTTTTAAGATATTTTTTTGCGGCTTACGCCTTTATTGATTTTTTAAGGGATAGAAAGTAGGCTGACAGGAAACGGGAGAGAGATGGGGGGATGACATGCGGTAAAGGCCGTGTCGGGTCCGGGAGTCGAACCCGCGGCACACCGCGACTGGATCACCAGTCCGGTGCCCAGACCGTTACGCTACAGCCTGGGCCGTGAGGGGCACTCTTATCATCATACATCATGATTTAATTTATGTCATATTTAGCGGAATTTTGACCTAATTTCTCCGTTCATTGTCAATGGCAAATATTGAGACGTGTGGGGACTAAAGCTGTATATAGGAGGCCCTCAAAAACACATTATTTGATAACTTTTCATCGTGCTCCTAAAATAATTTGTGTGCTACTAGATTTTTCAACTTAGGCGCACACGTGCTACTTGGAAAAATGCTAAGCGCCGAGCCCTGCTCACAGGTGTTACCGATGATACTAATGAAGGCTCTGTTCCAGTCTGGTCAAACAGAGTCAGGGTGCTGCTATAGTGCATTGTAAATGACCCAAAGCACTGTACTTTTATTTTGAAATTCCTGTAGTACTTTTCCATGCCTGCTCAGTGTGAGTGATTGGTCATTATCTTCACCTGGTTGTGAGTGAGAGAGAAATTGTTTGAAGCAGCAGCAGCAGCAATGTTTTAGCCAAATGGGCACAAGGTATGTTTTATTTAGTTTTGTTTGTTGAAATTATATTTGTCTAAAGATCTGTATGTTCATATTGTATTTGCCTAGGCTATGTTTATTGTTTATTGTCAGGTATAAGGTAGAGAATGTTCAATGTGTAATTGTTTGCTTGTTTGTTTGTTTTTATTTTACAGCTTTTACGTTAGTTGTGATTTTTAGTAAAACTAATTTAACCAGTAAAAGACCATCTTTGAGCAGGGTGTGCTACATGCACGTTGGCTCCCTGTCAGTCACTGGAAACACTCTGCTACACCAGTGGGTCTCAGAGTGTTCTTGAGTGGGTTCCAAATGGCCCCGTACAGGTGTGTAACTCTGTACGGGGCCCTTACGGCACCCTTATGGGTCCATTTGGTTCCATTTGTACACTCTCAGAGTTGTGGGTGTCCTTGAAATGAAAAGGTTTGAGAACCACTGCACACTAAACGGATCAGAGCCTTAATTAGTACCATCAGTAACACTAGCCCTCCAAGCAGAACCCAATGCTACTGAAGTTTCTGACATTTGTTCGACCCAGTGCATTGGGTCCTGTTGCATCACTACCATGCCACCTGGTACGCGGCCATTCATAAAACATAAACAACATGTTTAGCGCCTGTCTGCGCTCTTTGACGACATTTTTTCGTGTGAGCGTTTCTGAATATGTTTAGTATAAGTACCCATACATGCCGCTGCGAATATCTCCTGTGGCGCGGAAGCCGTTAAGTATTTTTAATTTTTTGTTTGACCGATTTGGTCGCTTTGATTCTTCTCTTCCTTCCTTGTTTATTGACACCTCATTGTACCGCCTATCTGGCTAGCTAGTGGCGCTATAGCTATGACAGAGCAGATCAGAGGCAGGGACGTAGCCGCACAAGCCAACCGCACACCGGGAGGCGGTACAATAAACGGTAAACAAACAAGAAGAAATAAAGCGACCAAATCGGTCAAACAAAGATTAAAAATACTTAACGGCTTCCGCGCCACAGGAGATATTCGCAGCGGGATGTATAGGTACTTAAAGTTCCCGAATTCAGAATAACTCAAGCAAAAAAAGACCGTCACACGGCGCAGATTCAATCTTAGAGAGCATGTTTACTTCCGCGTTCCGGAATTCCCATACGAAAATATAGTTATGACCAGGGACCCAACATAAAACTCATCAAAATTTCAGAAAAGCTATATGTAGGGTCCCGAAAGGGGCTACAGTAACACCAAAGTAGGGAAGCAGCCTGGAAGTAGAAAGAGTTATTCTGTGTGCATATAGCCCATTGCATGCTTGGGAGATTTCCCCTTGAGAGTGCTGTAAACATGGGCCACATAAGGCTGCCCGACAAGCCTATTGCACAAAACGTCAGTAAAAATGTAGCATGCCCAAAAACTGTGCAGAGCCCTTGACAGCGAGGGGCTGCGGGAGCCGTTTTCCACCTGACTGACATCCACTTGACTGACATCACAGGCTGCTCACATGAAGTCCAATAACCATTATTGAAGCTGCCCCTGTGCCCCGTTCCCATGTGGATCTGGGAACATGGGAATATAAGGTCTCGCAACCTTATAATATAAGGTTGCGAGACCTTATATTCCCATCATTGGGATGGGAATATTATGTGAAGAAGCTCCTCAAGCAATCTCATAGTGAGATTAATAATAATGCATTTTTTTTCATCTAGAAGTGTAAAATATGTAGGAGGTACGGTAGAGACGAATGATTGCATCCGCGGGTTGATGAGCGATAGAAAAGAGGGGCCCTGAGTGCAGCTAAGTGCATTTACTCAAGTACTGTACTTGAGGTACAGTACTTGAGTAGGTACAGTACTAGTGATATTAAGTGTTAAATTGCTCTATATTCTGATGATAATCATTGCTATAGAGTGTTTGTTCAGTAACGGTCTCCCCGTCATGTTTGCATCGGGATACCAATTTCAACAAATCGGGAGACAACTCATACACGATACAGGATAAAGAAGTGATGAAACAAAGAAATGAGCAGACACAATTGGAACTTGAATGGTATATTTTTTTGTTTATTAATTCAAGAGCCCTGGAGATGGAGACCCCTGCAAATATTGTACCGTTTACTACAATCATTTGACATCTTTAGTACTATATTTTCAGATTTAGATTATTTTATTACAAGTTGAGTAACATTGTGCTATATTTCTACTTTAACCTTTTTAGTATCTCCTCCACCGCTGGGCTGTGATGGAGGCAAGGAGGGAGGGGTTGCTGTTAACCCATTTTGGGCGGGAACCCCTTTTGGTGTTTTAAACATTATGTTATAATTTAGCTATTGAAAAATAGCAGATCTACAAGCTTATAGCGTGCCACCGAGTCGCACGCTACGAGCTTGTAGGTCTGCTATTTTTGAAAAATCGTTAAAATGTGCCTCAAATCTTTGTCATCTTTGTAAATTGTCATTATTTAGAAGACATTATTTTAAAATTTCTACGAAAATTTTAAATCCTGAAACTCTTAATCCTGAATGGATTAAGAGTAAAAGAAGAGGTGGAGATGAAGGGATGGGAGAAATTAATGAAATGAGGCAGAGAGAGAAGTCAATGATGCGATATGACCATTTCTAACCCCCAAACCTGGGTTACTTCTCACCACTCACAACATGCTGTTTATTATTCTGTTGCTCCTCCTGAGTCACACTTCACATCATATGCAGACGTACACATAGTCTAGATGGAACGGGGTGTTTTTCGGAATCCTTGAAGGGTCTATTTTAAGATTCTGCCAGGTAACAAGAAAACATAATGTCCCAAGGGGTTCATTTTTAACCCTTTCTTACACATACCCTACCTAAATATGACATAAACAACCTACAGGGACTAATTATGTTTCCATACAACAAAAAAATTGTTATGAAGATTCAAGCACACCTTGACAATATTTCGGGGCAAAAACTGCACAAAAATAGCTGAAAATATTCGGATCACATCTATATTTCTTGTTACCTGACAGAATCTTAAAATAGAACCTTCAAGGATTCCGAAAAAAACAGGTGGCATTAAAAAATCCACCCTATGTGCGTGAACCCCCCGTTCCATCTGAACCCCCCTGTGTGCAAACACACACACATGCACAGAGGTGCACACCTACGTGCAGAAACTGATTGCAGAGAATGCCTTTCGGCATTTCCAAACTGACCCCCATGACCTGATAAAATGGATTCCATAGGCATCTCTATTTGCTATTCCACTAAGCCAGTAGTTGCACTGTTGCAGTCACCAGCCCTGAACATATGGAATATCTCTCCATTGAATGAAAATACAAATCTATCTGCTCATTTTTAGAATGGTAAAAAAAAAGATATAATGGTTTCCTGACCTGTCCTCTTGTATATGCAGCATGAGTGCTGAGAGGAGAGAACCACTTTAATTCATTCTAGTTGACATCATGAAATTGTAATTATGATTAGTAGTGCTCGCTGTGATACATGTCAACCATTTAAACTCTATTCAAACATTTTAGAGGAGGGAGAGCACCCCAGCTACCATTTCCAAATGTGTCTGTGCATTTGTGTTTTGTTTCTTCACTTCCAGTCTCAACAGTAAATTATCCACACTGTACCCACAGTCAGTCACTTCTGGAGGACATGTCAGATTTCCACACACACCTGCATGTGCAAGGCATATTCCAGGCCTCCCGGGGCCTTCAGATCCTGGTCCAACAAATCTGTCTGGGCACAGAGACATTTGAAGTCATCGAGCACCTCTTGATCCATGCCCGTTGGCAGTGGCAACGGTTTTTATCCTCCATGCTAAATGCCATAAGGCAGATTTCTCTGCTTCAGTAGTTCTCTTCCTTTCTCTGCTGTGTCTTAGACTATTAGGGCATAGTCCAGGTCAGTAATCGTGATCGAATGTACTCTGTGCTTAGTCTTCCTCTAGACCCGTGTGAACTGCAGTGTCTTCTCCCTGCCACTGATTGGATACAATTGGTATCCTGACTTTTAATAGCATGGTCAATATTAGATACGGCTCTAAATGAGGTTACTTTAATTTAATTACCTTAAATTCCTGGTCAACTCCACATAGCAAGACCTTAAAGGGGAATAGCACTCATTTTCAACATTGAACTATGTTATTAATATAATATAGAGTTTAGATGAAAATACAAAAATGGAAATAGATCGAAATAATAAATAGGTCCCCCCCTTCTGTTTTAGTCTAGAACTTGGTGTACTTTTGGCCTGCAGAGTACACCAACGTGATGTCACTGATCACATGACTCCCAAGTTCTAGACCTCCAGTTCTACGCTAAACAGAAGGGGGGGGACTTCTTTTGATTATTTCCACACAACAACTCTAAGTTATATGTTGAAAATGAGTGGTATTCCTCTTTAAAGTGTGGAATGTAGAGTTCTTGATGGCATCACCAGTGTGTGGACGTTCAACCTCCCTGGGTCCTGCCACACAATCAATTTATTTCCTGCGACAGTGGAGTCCACTCTGACTTCACGGCTGTGATTCTGATTACTACGTGTGGCACTGAAGAAAGGGTTAACAGGACGAACACATTACCAACAAGCGCCTGTATGGTTGCTACTTAAAAGATGGCAATCAGGAGACTAGAATGCGATATGCACGCCGGGGAACGCCGTGCCATCAAGCTTGTGCCAACACACCGGCAATGGGCATCTATCAAGAGGACGTCCCACACCGGCGCTGGTGCGGAACGAACTGGCCAGATGAATCGAGATGACTTGAAATTACTAATACTATGAGAATTACTGATCACTTTCTTGTTTACGTGGAATTGCTTTGCTGCACTTTCAGGACATGGCAAAACAAAATTCAATTTCATGTCTCATTTGCGCCGCCGCGATGTTCACACTATAGATTTCCATAGTAGAAAGGTACACCAACGTCTCCCGAATGATACAATTCAATTGGCAGCGGCGATATAGTTTTTGTCTTCGTGCGAGCCCCGTCTCTGCTCTGAAATGCAGCACGGCGTTCCATAACACACACACACACACACACACACACACACACATACAAAAAAAGGTTCTCCTCATAAAATATCAGGATGTCTGCTTTTGTAGGCATCCCCTGCTGCCCACTGTTTGCTTTGCATGCCGATGAGGGCAGAAGACTTAAATGCATCTGCATTCTTTGTTTCTCCAGGGCCACTCGAGACCGAAAGGGCCGCAGCGAACGCATGGCAGACTGTCAGAACTGGCAGGACATTGCCTCGGACAACGCCATGAATGAAATCGAGATGATCAAGACCTCCACGCAAGTGGTGGATGGGAAACAAAAGGTGACCTTTAGCCATCGTGAAATAGTTTGGGAATGTCTGCCTGTCTGCAGCATATATTAATGTATGATCGTTATTATTATACAGTATGGCTGCATGAAACAGGACTGGAAATTATAATAATAAAACATACCTCAGATTTATTGACCATAGAAGTCAAAGTCGAAGTCGCTTACACGGAATACAGGAATAAATTATTTCAAGTAAAAAATTTTAACAAGGAGGCTTAGCTGGGGAAACTAGCAATTCATATTTATAACAATAATAAATCTCACTAAGAGAATAACACAGCGATTAGAATGTTACTCATATAGGACACATTTATGTAAGTAGCCTTATCCATGAACTGATATTTTTATACAAGTGTCCCAAACTGTGAGTTCTGTGACAAAATAATGTCAGTGAGAGCTGTAAGGCCATTTCCACCGCAGAAATATTTATACGATGCTTCCTGTGCACACTTCCTGCAAGGACTGGCCATAAACACATTTACACACTCAAGTTCAGTATGACCCGGTATTGTACAGGTCACACACACACACACGCACACACAAATACACAAATATTGCATGCAGACCCACATGCCCCCCCCCCCCCCCCCCCCCCCCACACACACACACACACACACACACACACACACGTCTGTATTACTGTACTGCTGAGGACATAAAGATTTTGGAACGCCGATTTTCTGAATGCCATTTACATTTTTCAGAAAACTTATGGCAGGATTTAGAAGGCGTTTTTACAAGTTTAAAAACAGGTGGGTTGCGCACATATAGACCGATTCCGTAGCAGTTTCATGGTCGCAGCCTACGTATTTTCTGTAGGCGGAGCCGACATAGCTGCGGGTTTAAACCCTCACTAGGCGCACCTCTTCTACTATAGTGAACGGCAGAGTGACTGATGTTTAGTCTGCCTCAAACGTTACTCTTTTATCTCCTTTTTACTAACACTAACATTATAAATATGCCCAGAACATCGTGATGAACCTGTGTAGTTTATGGCTGCTCCAACAGTAGTAGCAACATAAAAAAGAAAACGGAATGTCAAAATATCCACCGCGGTAGCTGAGACCAGAGCCATTGAGACGAAGCAGTGAAAGGTCCTGAAAGATACATAACGTCAGTCTTACCCAATACCCAATCTTTCTGTTTTATGAACACAAGGCTGCTGTACTTTATACCTCATACTTTAAATGCTTAGTATGAGGTATAAAATACAGCAGCCTTGTGTTCATAAAACAGAAAGATTGGGTATTGGGTAAGACTGACGTTATGTATCTTTCAGGACCTTTCACTGCCTCGTCTCAACCATTACTCAATGGCTCTGGTCTCAGCCACCGCTGTGGATATTTTGACATTCCGTTTTCTTTTTCTTTTTTATGTTGCCACTACTGTTGGAGCAGCCATAAACTACACAGGTTCATCACGATGTTCTGGGCATATTTGTAATGTTAGTGTTAGTAAAAAGGAGGTAAAAGAGTAACGTTTGAGGCAGACTAAACATCCGTCACTCTGCCGTTCACTATAGTAGAAGAGGTGCGCCTGGTGAGGATTTAAACCCTGCAGCTACGTCGAGTCCGCCTACAGGAAATACGTAAGCTGCGACCATGAGACCCGCTACGGAATCGGTCTATAGTCCCTCGCTGGTGCTGGACAATGGGTAGATACAATGTAAAAAAGAAGTCTGCACACAGCTGTGCTCCACAGTGCTTAATTAATTTAAAGGTTAATAGAATTGACCTCAGGTTTATACAAAAGTATCTTGCAGTATCTTGCCCAAGGACACTTCGAATTTAAATCAGACATGACTCCAACACCTACACCTAACCTCTAAACATCTAAAAATCACTATCCTACCCCAAGTACATTTGCTCAATTACTGTACTTTTACTTTAAGTATTTCCATTTACTTCTACTCCACTACATCTCAGAGGCAAATGTTTAAATGTGCTAAATGTAGTAGGCTACCATAGAAGAGATAACAGGCAAACGTTGATCAAAATAACAATTCTTCTCTAATTATGTAGACTTTTTGTAAATTAAGTAATGCATATGTTTAACAATATTTAACTATTTTAGTGCGTAAACTGTAACCAACTGAGCTCATAAGGGTCCATTTGGTTACGAGCTCCATCATTTAGCTGGAGACTACCTGGAACCCCCTCAAGGACCACTGGTTATCATGCACTCCCTGAAAATGTATTTCTAATCAGTGTTTCTAGATTGGAAATAATGTTTACAAAATGATGAGCTGTGTTAATAAGTTGTCAAAATGTCCCATGTCCCATTTTTGGGTGTGTGGAAAACATCTATTTAGATTTTCACTATCTTAGCCAGTATTTAAATTACCAGAATAAATAAGGTGTCTACTGTCTACTATAAAACTATGGCAATATAATCTAATTTTTAATGAAACATTTTGACATTAATGACAACTTTTTGCCGTCAGCAAAATAATTGCTCACCAATAGCTTTCTTCAATGTGTTCATAAAGGTGTCTTCTTCTAACACCTCTCGATTAGTTCCGACCCAACTCTTCCGGAAAAGTTGTTTTCCTGTTTTTCACACCAGGCCTTCTGAACTTTGATTGGCTCCCACGAAGTTTCCCACACGAGTCGTGTCGGAACAAATTGAGAGGTGTTAGGGGAAAATAGACACTTAAGGTGAATAAAGTTATTGGTAAAAAAGTATTTTGGCAATAAGACGGCAAAAAATATATATTGTAATGGTAGCACAGGCGTGTGTGTGTGTGTGTGTGTGTGTGTGTGTGTGTGTGTGTGTGTGTGTGTGTGTGTGTGTGTGTGTGTGTGTGTGTGTGTGTGTGTGTGTGTGTGTGTGTGTGTGTGTGTGTGTGTGTGTGTGTGTGTGTGTGTGTGTGTGTGTGTGTTGTATATATCATAGGTTTTTCACTAATTTGCATAAACTCTTCATGGGGTGTGTAATTGATAGAAAATAAGTAATGTTTAGTTTCCTCCTCTTCCTCCACTGCAGGTGGTGAGCCGGCTACACATCCACAACGCCAGCGTGTCGGTCATGTACATGTGCTCTGCCCAGAACAAGGTGGGCACAGACCGCAGACTCGTCTACTTCTACGTCACCAGTAAGTTTAAACCTTTTTTTCCCCCCCGAAATGGTTTCATCACACATGTGGACTTCATGTCTGCTGTACAGTTACAGCATATTCTTACTGCAGTTTAGGTGATAAGGAGAGATATGTTTGGGTGAGCGGTGAGTCGCTTATCACCGCTTCGTGATGTCATGTTGTAGTTTTCGGTGGTCACCTTATCACCTAAAACTGGAGTATGAATAGGGATTTATAATTCCAGTGGTTCTAAAAAAAAACTTTTAATTTGAAGGACCACCATAACTCTGGGAGTGTACAAATTGAACCAAATGGACCATTTGGTTCCATTTGTACACTCTCAGAGTTACAGACCTGTAAGGGTAGCATTTTGAACCCCCTCAAGTAAACCCAGAGGGTCCCTGGACCTCACTTTAAGAACGACTACAATAGTATGTGTGCATTATGTATGTCCCTTTTCCGAACGCCGGACAGATTTGACAAAAAGACGGATTTTGGCGTATTTTTCGGAGAAAACAGGCAGGAAAGAAATCATAATGAGTGGATGGGGTGCGCACGCATTTCGCCTTGTGCCTGGAGGGACATAGCAACCTGCCTTGCAACCTGGGCGCAGTAGAGGTGTGTGTTTGGCTTCTGCCGGTGGATTTTGACATAAAGCGATTACCTGCGGCGGTGCGCGTTTCGGCTATCAAAGGGTAATTATGATAACCCGTGGTGCCGCGGGTCATGGCGACAAGGGTGTTAAAGGCGTTTTTAAGGCGATTTTGCACAGAACATTTTCAGATAGGGGTCTACGGCCAAATATATCAATTTGGGGGTCCTTATTGGCATGAAAAAGTTTGAGAAGTTCTGCGCTAAGTGGTGCATTTCAGTCTTGCTGTGCTGCTCGAGGTGTAACTAAGTACTTTTACTTAAGTAACATTTTGAGGTACTTTCACTTTACTGAAGTATTTCCAATTTCCAATACACTTACTTATACTCCACTACATCTTAGAGTCAAACATTGTACTTTTCCTCCACTACAATTATTTTAAAACTTTAGTTACTTTGTCGATTTTGATTATTATTACAAAACATACATTGACCACTTCAGACCTGTATACATTTCGGCCATTTGAAAATAGCCGTCGGATCGCAACGCATTGTCAGCTTGTACATCCGCTATTTTCAAAAGATTTTTATAGATTTGAAAACATGAAATGGGACATTCTGCATAATTACTACTTTCACCTTTAGTACTTTTAAGTACATTTTGATGCCAATACTTTTGTACTTTTTGTTTTATGAAGTACATATTGAACACCGACTTCTAGGCTACTTGTAACAGAGGATGCAATGCAGTATTGATACCTTTACTCAAGTAAAAAAATGTGAGCACCTTTTCCACCACTGGGTGTATTATACCTAACCTCTCCTGGGCGGGTGGCCAGCTCAGGTGGCCTTGTGGTTAGAGTGTCTGCCCTGAGACTGGGAGGTGGGGGTTCGAACCCCGGCCGGGTCATACGAAAGACCCAGTGCCTCCCTGCTTGGCACTCAGCATCAAGGGTTGGATTGGGGGTAAGTCCCTGCGACATACTAGCGTCATGTCCAGGGGGTGTACTTGTACATCAAGCTGCCTCACGCTACAGAAACAGGAGATAGGCTCCTGCCCTATGGGCCCCATGGCTACAGAAACAGGAGATAGGCTCCTGCCCTATGGGCCTCATGGCTCTGCAAGGCTTACTTACTTCTCCTGGACGGGTGGGTCTCTCCTCTTCCTCACAGCCATCCCAGAGGGCTTCAGCGTGGCGGTGGTGCCCTCGGAGGAGCCCCTGGAGCAGGAGAAGGTGTCGCTGTACTGCAGCGCTGACAACTACACGTACGAACACCTGCGCTGGTACCGCCTCAACCCACGCGCCCTGCAGGGGGAGCAGGGGAGCAAGCCGCAGGAGCTGGAGTGCAGGAGTGTGCATCTGTACGCCGACACGCTGGCCGGACAGCTCTCCTTCCAGGTACGACTGCAGGACTGAAGGGACTCCCCGTTGCAGATAGAACTGCAAACAATGGTCTCTATGCAGACAGAATAACTCAGTGTTACCGATCATACTAATTAAAAACACATTTCCTCTTATGTGTGACATAAGCAACGAAGAAGAGCCCTCATCCGGCCGACCCGGAAGTGATTGCCCTTTATTAAGCTCTAAACATGGTCCTTTATCTCAATCTGAGCCCTAAAATGGGAGCCACCGGAGGTTAAGCATGGATGCTAAAAACGGTAAAATACCGTTAATTCTGGATTGAATGTTAACTGAGACCTTCGGTCGCAACAAACACACCTACCACTTTTATCTGACTCCTGATCAGCGGAGCAGCCCGGCAGGATTCCCGGTCCAGGTCTCTACTACGAGCGCAAACTCTTTATGCAACATGCAACACTTGTGAAGGAAGTAGGGAAGGGGCCTAAGTTCTTTCCAAAATGGCGTGCGTGCATAGAGCCCATTGCATTTTTGAGCGTTGCCTCCGCTCCATTACGGAGCTATGTGTGTCCGTATGTCCAAGCACGGAAAGCTGCACCACCTAAAGTGGCCAGTAGAGTACAGCACAGAGTAAAGTGGCAGTACAGTAGAGTAGAGAGCACAGTGCACTACAATACAGTATACAGACCACAGTACAGTACAGTAACTATAACAATAAATGTATAGTTGCACCGCTCGCTTCACAGTTCACACAGGTGTGATTTTTATTTCAATTAAAAGAGCTTTATTGGCATGAGAAAACATACATTTACATTGCCAAAGCAAAAAGTGTAACAACAATCAAACAAAATGTATGTACAATTGAAGTCAGAATATCCAATAAATCGATATCTACAGTATGTATCGAGGTCACTCGACAAAGATTGCAGAGTGCAGAGATACACACAATGATAATAGACTCTAAGGTGGTTGTGTTCCATAACTTCCATTTGGTATCCTTCTATCACAGTAGCCTTCTGAGACCATGGCGTTTTACTAGCACTGCAGCTCACGGATCTCGCTGTTGTCTTTGCACATTGTTGTACTTCATTCACCCAGCAGATATGGATGTGTTTTGTCATTATTCATGTTTTCAAAGTTGTCCTTGGGTGATTGTAATCCATGGGAAGCGCATATGTCTCTGTTGCAGACTCACTCCCAATCTTCAGGCTCCATCTTGTCCTAGCCTCGACGACCTTGGCAGCCGTATGAAAAGGCTCCAACATGTCATTTAGATAGCATGTAGACAGATCGTATTTGATCTGCCATTCTATTGCATTCTACATGTATGGATATTCTACTGTTAGACGGATGATAGGTTCTTAGTTTACATTATGATCCTAGATGACTGTTTCTATGCATTTTGATAGTAAAATGGATTTGTTGTATTAACGGTAGCATGCCTCCTTCCAGGAGCGAAGCAACAGCTGGGTGCTGGAGTTCAGCCTGACCTCTGTGACGCTGCAGGACGAGGGTCACTATGTGTGTGAGGCACAGAGCCGGAGGAACGCAGACAGACAGTGTCTGTTTAAATACATCTCTGTCAAAGGTGAGTAACAGTGTCTGTTTAAATACATCTCTGTCAAAGGTGAGTAACAGTGTCTGTTTAAATACATCTCTGTCAAAGGTGAGTAACTGTCTGTTTAAATACATCTCTGTCAAAGGTGAGTAACAGTGTCTGTTTAAATACATCTCTGTCAAAGGTGAGTAACAGTGTCTGTTTAAATACATCTCTGTCAAAGGTGAGTAACAGTGTCTGTTTAAATACATCTCTGTCAAAGGTGAGTAACGGTGTCTGTTTAAATACATTACTGTCAAAGGTGAGTAACAGTGTGTGTTCAAATACATCTCTGTCAAAGGAGAGAGGAGGAGGAGGTGAAATCCGGATTAAAAAGCTTTGCAGCCTTATGGTACGACGAATAGCGGAAAACGTAATGTGGTCTTGTGGTCAGTAGTGTGAGGAAGAGAGGTGAAAAGAGGTGAAGAAGAGAGTGCGGGGGTGGAATGGATGGAGCAAAGTGTCAGGAGTGATTTGTGGCAGAAGGGTATCTGCGAGAGTGAGAGGGAAGATGGATACGGCGTTAGTGAGACCAGCCATATGACTTTGAAACGGTGGCACTGACTAAAAGACTGGAGGCACAGCTGGGATTGATCGATTGATTCGTTTATTAGACTGAAATGTAAAACAGCAGACAGACAGTGGCCTTGTGGTTAGAGTGTCCGCCCTGAAACTGGGAGGTCGGGGTTCGATCCCCGGCCGGGTCATACCAAAGACTGTAAAAATGGGACCCAATGCCTCCCTGCTTGGCACTCAGCATCAAAGGGTTGGATTGGGGGGTCAAATCTATTAATCAAATGATTCCCGAGCGCGGCACGGCTGCAGCTCACTGCTCCAAGAGATGGGTCAAATGCAGAGAACAAATTTCACTGCGGTAACGCAACAAATCATATGACTTTGACTTTGCAACAGAGTACACTTGATCTAAAAGGGATAGCAATTGATTCTTAAAACATGACATGTTGTTCTGAAAAATAACAACATACTGTAATTCAAGGGAGGTGACAGAACTGGGGATGCTCCAATTCTTGTGGTTCCCCTCATGATTCCTTGAGGGGGTTCCAAATGGACCCATTATAGGTCTGTAACTGAGAGTGTAACACATGGACCCAAATGGTTCCTTACAGGTCTGTAACTCTGAGAGTGTACAAATGGAACCAAATGGACCGTTTTATAACTTTTAACTCTGATACCGTTCAAATGGGACTCCAAATGGGTCCATTTGGTTTTACTCTCAGAGTTATGGGGGTCCTTGAAATTAAAAAGTTTGAGAACCTGTATGCAATGGCTTATCTCTTATAAAAAGAGAGACCAGCCTATTCTCCAAACCATCATATCTTATGCTTTGCTTGGTTGTGCAAAATAATATTCGGTCAATTTAATTTGCAGAAGGACTCGCCTCACGTCTGTCTTGTTGACATGGGCTTGCAAGACAGAACTTTTATTTGTGACAGACACATAGTTCCTTTGCAGACAATACAATCTGCATCTCATTGGTCTGTCACAAAGCTAAGAAAACAGTAGCCTACTTTTTCTGCAATGATGAGATAGTACACACACACGCGCACACACATACACACACACACACACACACACACACACACACACACACACACACACACACACACACACACACAGCCCTAGATGTATGAGGGAGTTTGTTGGAGTTTGTCAGACATCAACACAGCGAAAAGTAATCAGGAATGGCCAAATGCTTGGGGGGTTAAGGTGGGGTGTGTTGGGACTGTTATTCTCACACAAACATTCATCTCATACTTCATTCACCTTCTGTCGCCTGGCTTCCACTGAGAAGTTTGCCCTGTGGATAAATGCTTGTTTTAATGGAATTCTTCGACCCGTGGCCCTGGTCCATCCGTCCTGCGGGGGCCGCCCGTTAATAGACCATGTAATACTTCTACTAGATGCTGATGAAAACTTTAGTGGCAAACCAAAAAGTGTGGAGAGACCTCTGGACAATCTCTCTCTGTCTCTCTCCATCTATCTTTCCATCACTAACTCTCAATTCAATTCAATTCAATTCAAAGGAGCTTTATTGGCATGAGAAAACAAACCTTTACATTGCCAAAGCAAAAGTGGAACAAAACAATCAAGATAAAACAATAAAATGAACGTGTAAACAGAGCTGTGTTAATTAAACATTAACACTTTTGTGCATTTTCTGTCACTATCTCTCTCTATCGTTGTCTTATCTCTCTCTCCCTCCCCCCCTCTCTCTCTCTCTCTCTCACACACACACACACACACACACACCTCTCCCTCTATATTTGTCTGTCTCGCTCTGTCTGCCTGCCCCTCTCTCTCTCTCTCTCTCTCTCTCTCTCTCTCTCTCTCTCTCTCTGTAATATCTTTGTGTATGTTTTCGGAAGTGGTATTGTGCTCTTTCTTTTTTCATCACAGAATAAAATCAATCAAACAACTCTCTCTCTCTCGGTGTCTCTCTGCCATAGCTCTGGAGGCTCCTCGGTACAGGCAGAGCCCTAGCAACCAGACGGTGAACGTGACAGAGTCTCTGAAGATGCAGTGTGACGTGGAGGGCAGGCCACTGCCCCAGCTGTCCTGGTACAAGGACAACCAGCCGCTGCATCAGATGTCAGGTACACACCGCCTGACACACACACACACGCACGCACGCACGCACGCACGCACGCATGCACGCATGCGCACGCCAAGAACTGAGGACCGCTCTACAAATGCCTTCTAAGCCAGTAATTCCCCCCCCCCCACACACACACACACTGTATGTATATGTATGTATGTATTATTTGGTTAAAATGGGTAAGGTTTAAAAAAGGCAAGAGCATGCTCTGTTGCACTGGCCTAAAAGTGGGTCCTTAGAAACTGCTTCAACTTCTGAGATGTTGTGTGTGTGTGTGTGTGTGTGTGTGTGTGTGTGTGTGTGTGTGTGTGTGTGAGTGTGTGAGTGTGTGTGTGAGTGTGAGTGTGAGTGTGAGTGTGAGTGTGAGTGTGAGTGTGTGTGTATGTGACAATTATATTGTCTGTCTGTTCTTCCATTCTTCACCTCTCCCTCTGGCTGGCTGGCTGGGGCCTGCAGTTAATTGACCTTGTAGCACTTCGACTATACTGTTGAAAACTTTAGTGGGAAACACGCTGTGGAGAGACAATCTCTCACTGTCTCTCTTCATCTATCTTTCCATCACTATCTCTCTATTCTCTATTGTTGTTTTCACACACACCCTGATGCTAATGATATGGAACAGCATGCGATATAAATACTATACACCCTCAGCAGTGCAAGCTATAGTGCACGACTGTGACAGCCTGGACGCCGGCGGTCTGAACAGCGTGCACACTGCACAGCAAGGCTCTGTGAAGCGCTCTGCTGTGTCTCCATTGCTAGAGGAGCGTTCGCTGTGTTTATCCAGGCGCCACCCAGCCAGCCTCCTCTGGCCTTGTGCGTGTGTGCGTGCGTGCGTGCATCATGTCAGGTCAGGTCAGATTTACTTCCTTTCTTTCACTCCGGCCAAATATAGTACACCTCACACAATGAATCAGAGATTCTCAACCTTGATTCCCAACGCTGACACTGCATTAAATGACACCCAAAAATATACTCACCCACCCGCTCGCACATATTCATTGTTGATAAACTGCCGATAGACAGATAGATACTGTATGTTCATTATATTCACCATAAGTAGCACGTTTATACTTGACAACTTTTTATTTCTATTGATGCTAGCAAATGGTTGGTCACTTGTTCTTATGCTTTTTGTTTCTTAGTTTAGTCTACACCTAATAAAGTTAAGAATGTTAATTATTTTGATAGAATGTTATTTAGACAGTTGCGAGGTTCCAAGGGTGCAGATAGGATTTTTGAAGTGTGTGTTTGTTTTGGGGGTGACTTGCTGAACTTGAATCAGACTTTTTAATGAATTCCTTGCTACTGGATCACATAACTTCATACAGACAGGAAATGTTAGTTGGGAAGACCAAGACATTGAGCACAACCATACCAAAGCGGAAGATACCTCATTTCAACGAGCAACCACAGAAGACACCAACAACCATTCTGAAGGAGTAGAAGTTGGTTTCGTCCAAATACATGGCCGAGGCACACAGGAGTATAGACATTGCTAAGGAGCGGGGCATGAATATCCAGGAGATACTTAATCATGATGTGCTCTCAGCATCTCCCCTGGTTGATGGTGACCTTCCAGCTCATGTCGACAAGTCAAAACCTGCCAGTGAGATTGAGCCTGAACTTGACCTCACCCAGTGGAGTCCAAAGTCTAGTAGTCTACTCTTGCCACTCATGTTTTGTTAGACTTCATGGCGAAAATGTGGCAGATGCCACTAGCACAATTCCCTACTTTAGGTGCTGTCTTCAATACCATCATGAGGTCAACATCATCCCAGAGTTCATCCATATCATACTCTATTCTTACATTGAGATGTCTCTAAAGGAAGGGGTGCGCATGCAGCGCACAGATTCAAGAACAGGACTCGACAGGCATGAACAGAGACTATCCCTCAGCAACTTGACAAATTCTGGGTGTCTGAGGAAAACAAACGGAATCTCCAGCTGCTAGTTCGGGATATGGTGTGCCATCAAGTCTATGGAAAATTTGGCAATGCTACCATCATTGTCAGCTTTGTTGTCTGTGATGATGAGGTGCTCCCAGCAAGAGATCCCAGACCTCTTGAACTGGATTGAGGAGGCTGACACCAGATTGGTGGTGCATGTGCAGTGGGCTGTTCGAGTGAAGCAGAGCAAGAGAGTTGTCATACAGACAATCGCATTACTGCTACACTACACCCCATGCGTCCAATCACTATAGGGTTGAAGGAGATCTGGCAGCAGTATTGGGCGGTGGTGGTTCAGTGGTTGTGGCTGGTAGAGCGTCCACTCTACGACCCCGGGCTCCCCCAGAGTTGGTGTCGAAGTGTCCTTGAGAAAGACTCCTAGAGTAGATTGATTAATTGCTAATTGCGCCTGATGTGCAGGTTGGTGCCTTGCATGGTTCCTCCGCCATCGGTTTGTGAATGTGTGTGTGAATGGTTGATTATTTATTTACCATTCATTTTGCTCTCTCTGCGCACGATCTCGCACTTGTAACTCTCTCTGGATAAGGGCGTCTACTAAATGCCTCAATTGTAAATTATAATTTAGAATGTATAAATATTTCATCACTTAGTGCAGCTGTTTAGCACCAGAATATA
Source organism: Protomyctophum parallelum (assembly GCF_964188405.1). NCBI lineage: Eukaryota > Metazoa > Chordata > Actinopteri > Myctophiformes > Myctophidae > Protomyctophum > Protomyctophum parallelum. Next base: position 12,630,610 of record NC_139711.1, read on the forward strand.
TTTAATTGACTACACACACACACACACGCGCGCACACACACACACACACACACACACACACACACACACACACACACACACACACACACACACACACACACACACACACACACACACGCACGCACGCACGCACGCACGCACGCACGCACGCACGCACGCACGCGCGCGCGCGCGCATTCCAGTCTGCACACAGACACCACTGAGCATACGTGGGAAGATAATCAATGACATTTGTCCCCACCCACACAGACAGATTCCAGATATGATCAGATATGACAGTCGGATACAGACAGATGGACGGACGGACGGACGGACGGACGGACGGACGGCCGTCAGCCAGACAGACAGACAGACACGATTACATATTTATGTTGACGATTGTCACACAAATAATTGCGATTAACAACTTAATTCTGTTTTTGGCATTTAATAAAAATTACATTTCCGTTTGCATTTTAGGCTCCGTAATTAAAAATGTGCACAAGGCAGATATTTACTGCCATTTCTTTCCCCTTTTTTATACTTAAAAAAATCACAAAATGTGGCAGGTTGTGAGTTTGTATCAGCTATTTTCGCAATTGATGAACATTTATAGCATAGTGTACAGGGCCATATTAATAGCATTTATAGAATAGTGTACAGGGCCATATTAATAGCATTTATCTTATTGTAATATTCCTGGCCTGGGTCACTGCCCTTTACTCTGCCGGCTGTGCAGAGCAGCCCTTAAGGGAGCTTGCACTGCAAGTCTTCCATTGATTATAGCTGGATGCTGACATTTAATCTTGGTTTTTACCAGCTTTGTATTGTGTGTTTTTAGAAAAGTGGTATCAGATATACGAGCTATACGAGCTACATATACGAGCTATACGATCTGCTATTTAAAAGAAAATAATGTAAATCATTTTAAATGTTAAAACATATTCAGATGGATGGTCTGAGGTCAAATACATATAATTGTGTGTGTGTGTGTGTGTGTGTGTGTGTGTGTGTGTGTGTGTGTGTGTGTGTGTGTGTGTGTGTGTGTGTGTGTGTGTGTGTGTGTGTGTGTGTGTGTGTGTGTGTGTGTGTGTGTGTGTGTGTGTGTGTGTGTGTGTGTGTGTGTGTGTGTGTGTGTGTCAGGCATCCAGCTGCAGAACTCCAACAGGACGTTGAGTATCCAGCGTGTGCGTGAGGAGGATGCAGGCGTGTACACGTGCACCGCCTGCAACCAGCGTGGCTGCGTGCACTCCTCCGCCGCTGTGCGCGTCATAGGTGAGACATGCATGCACGCACACACATACTGTACACACACACGTGCGTGTATTACTATATTTGTAAGGACATCAACATTTTAGGACGCTGATTTTATGATTGCCATTTATTTAATTGAGGGGCATTTTTAACCTTTAACACTTTAGACATAACACTACAAACAACCATTTATCTTGTGAGGACTAGGAAAACTGTCACACAATCTCAAATTCTACTGTACTTGGGCCTCAGAAGTATAGAATACAAGTACACACACGCGCGCACAGACGCACACACTCGCATGCATACATGCTCATACGTCAAGCAAACTCACACCTGAGTTCACTCAGTCGCTATCATCATCACATGCTGTTACGCACTCGAGTGCACTCACGCATGAAAGTAAACATGTCCGCCTTACACACACACACACAGGATTCAAATCTTTAAAAGAATGACAAAGGGACAAAGTAAATTTACGAAAAAATAAATTCGTGCACGCACGCATGCATGCACGCACGCAAACACGCACGCACAGTTAAACGGCCTGTGTTAGTGTCCATTACCTACAGTATAGGCCCGACTGTTCCCCAAACACGCACGCACAGTTAAACGGCCTGTGTAGTGTCCATTACCTACAGTATAGGCCCGACTGTTCCCCAAACACGCACGCACAGTTAAACGGCCTGTGTAGTGTCCATTACCTACAGTATAGGCCCGGGTGGCTCCTGAAACGTGTCTCTGTATAAAACCATTACAGGCTGGCTGACTTAATTCCTATTCCATGATGGATTATGCATGGCTTTCAGCGAAACGATGCGCTGATTAATGCCTGGATCAGATAAACGGCTGTTCAAATGCTGTGTGATGGATCCTATGTACACATGGTGGTGGTGGTGGTGGTCTCTCTGTGGAACAGCACCCCCTACAGTTGTCATAGAGTACTGTCAAGAGAGACCAGTCGACAGCTGGATGTTTTTCTGTGTGAAACTACAGGGCTTTACCCAAATCCATTAGTTCTTTCAATTACACACATTCAAACCTGGGAGCTGACCAGTACAACCACAGTCTTATACTGTTGGCCACTAAGCAGCTCCACTGGAGCAGTTGGGGGTTCAGTGTCTTGCTCAAGGGCACTTCAGCAGTGTTGGGTGAGTGATGACAATCACTTCCGACCCAGATTTTTCCTGCCCGTCCGGGGAATCGAACTGGCAACCTTTCGGCAACAAGGGCGCTCCTCTAACCCTTGGCTTAGGCCACCGCTGGTTGAACGGTGTCCGTTCGGTGGCTGGTGTCTATGTGGTCTTTGTTCGGTGTCTTTCTTTCTTTCTTTCTCACGATCCCACGATTTTGTAATTCATTTTTCACCCGATGCCAACTGCCTGAACTGTAATCCAGGGTGCTATACTCTCCTTCTGCCAACCTGATGAGAGCCCTGAACTGAGCTCATGCTTCCTTCAATGTATAATGCATGAGAGGAGTGAGCAGGCCGCTAATTATCACCTGACGGGGATGGGGGGGGAGTTTCCCCTGGTAGGACGTTAACGTTATTCCAACCAGTTCCTCTCTCTCTCTCTCTCTCTCTCTCTCTCTCTCTCTCTCTCTCACTCACTCACTCACTCACTCACTCTCACACTCTCACACTCTCTCTCTCTCTCTCTCTCAGGTTCCAGTGACAAGGCCAATGTGGAGGTGGTCATTCTCATCGGGACAGGAGTCATCGCCGTGTTCTTCTGGGCTCTGCTGCTGCTCATCTTCTGCAACGTCAAGAGGGTGTGTGTGTGTGTGTGTGTGTGTGTGTGTGTGTGTGTGTGTGTGTGTGTGTGTGTGTGTGTGTGTGTGTGTGTGTGTGTGTGTGTGTGTGTGTGTGTGTGTGTGTGTGTGTGTGTGTGTGTGTGTGTGTGTGTGTGTGTGCGTGTGCGTGCGTGCGTGCGTGCGTGCGCGCATTTAACCGATCAGCATAATCCCAGCGTGGGAGTCAATCTGGTTCTAATGACATACATTATAATAAGACACCAATTACTGTTTATTTTCCTCGTCAATTAGATACAGTAAGCTGCTCCTCAGTAAGCCTCAGGGAGGTCATGTAAACAGCATGTCTATTTACATATGTTTACTGTACGCACTACTTTCTCTCTCTCCATTAATTCAAGTCAGCTATGTGGAGTTGAACAACAGAGAAAAAAAGATGTCCTTGCCTGCATGCGTGCACTGCTTCTGTTGTGTAAATCAACCTAAACTAAAAGGGGGAAAACGGTTTATTTTTCAACTGAAACTGAAGTTAAAACTAAATAAGAAAAGGAAAAAGTGCTAAATGGATAAAACTAGTTAAAAACTAACTCTACTTATGCAGTAGTGCAGTAGTCACAAGTAAAATTGTAATCAAACAACAAACTTAAAAACACAAACTATTTAGTATTTCCCTCAGGGCTCTAGAGTCTAGACTACTCTAGTGCAGTTTCAGTTTTAGCTATACATTAAATATCTTTGCTGCAAATGTCGAACGTGACACATTTTGAGCTTGTAGATCTGCTATTTTCTGCAAAGGTTTCCCCAGAATGCGGATGCTGGGGTGGTTATACACTTGAAAGCCAGCATCCATATTCTGGGGTGATGGGGGACATTAGCCCCAAATAGCAGATCTACAAAATCGATTGTGTTTCGACGCATATTCGTGGCAAAGTCATTTGGTGTGAAATCCTCTGTACATTTTTAACTCAGGGGTCTTCCATGTTTTTCAGGCCAATCCCCGCAATACGATAATTGTATAAAATTGTTTTGCAACCTTTTCGTAGGTGGCTTTTCATGAGACTTGTTTGAAACACAATATTTAGTCAACGTGACCGTTGGCTCTGTACTTGGTCTGCTCTCTGTCTCCTATTTTCGGCTAACGCTCCCCATCACACAAACATTTGGCGGGACCCCCTGTAGTTACTCCGAGGACCCCCTAGGGGTCCCGCACCCCCTGTTGAAGACCCCAGGGTTAAAGACACACAAGAGAAAGATTTACATTATTACACCATATCAATGAGTTGGCTGTAAGTGTCATCATCCGTCAGTTAATTTGTGGATGGATTCAAGGCTTATCGCTGTAATGCCATGACAGATCACACCGCCGGAGGCCGTTCTCGCTCTCACAGTTATAATGACATCAGTGTGTAGTCATAATATCGCCAGGGAGAAAATGGATACGCCACTGAACATAATGTTACCTCTGAGACTGAAAATGTACGCGTTTCGGCCTGTTTGGCCTTCCTCAGCTTTTGTTTGAGCCTGGAGTGCTGCGGGTTGTCTGCTACGGCAGTACTCTCTCATGTATTTCAGTCAGACAACTCTTAGAGTGAATTTAGAATATATATTTATTGAGCATAATTGAGCATAGATATATGAAGCATAGATTGGCGTCAGGGCTCTGTCCCTGTTCATTCCCTGTAACATTAACATTTTAGTTACATTATAAGCCAAGTAGAATTACAGGGAATTAATAAGACCCCCCCCCCATGCAGGGGGATCTAGAAACAGAGCCTGTATACAGGTGGATGCTGGGGAGGCGGTGGGATCTAGAAACAGAGCCTGTATACAGGTGGATGCTGGGGAGGCGGTGGGATTTGGAAAAACTTCATGAGCAGCAGGTTAGCAGCAGCGGCGCACGTCCGCACGACAGGAGAGAAGCCAGGAATGAGCAGGTAGGCAGTTAGGTTTAAATAGCCGCTCTGATCAGGTAATATAAAGAGTGCATGAGACTAGTCACCTGATCAGGTAGGCGGTGCGCTCACGAGTTGCGTGCCTGAACTAGCTCCGCAGGCTTCGCATCATAAGATATTTGTCATATCGCCGCAATCAGCTATTAAATCATATGTAAGATATACAGTAAAATCAACAGAACCTTTAGACAAAGTGTCATTCAGGATTAAGGGATTAAATCAAATCCCAATATAATCAGTCGTTGGGAGGGCATTGTGAGCTTGTAGATCAGGTATTTAGAAATGGCCGCTAAAGTGGTCTTGTAATAATCTGAAAACTACAAATCTACAAAGTAACTACAGTAGTAGTGGAGTAAAAGTACACCTCTCAGATGTAGTGGTACAAGTTGTGCTGGAGTACAGTACTGTAAATGTACTTTACACCAGTGCATTCATAGAACGTCTCTTCTCCATTCTACACGCATGCAGCGGCAGTCTGCATGTGGTCCCTCTTGGTGTCCTTATCTCAACCGAAGTGTGTGTGTGTGTGTGTGTGTGTGTGTGTGTGTGTGTGTGTGTGTGTGTGTGTGTGTGTGTGTGTGTGTGTGTGTGTGTGTGTGTGTGTGTGTGTCCTGGTGCCTTCAGGTGAACCCAGCCGACATAAAGACCGGCTATCTGTCTATCATCATGGACCCGGGGGAGGTGCCACTAGACGAGCAGTGCGAATACTTACCGTATGACTCGTCTCAGTGGGAGGTCCCGCGAGACAGGCTGCGTCTGGGTGAGGAACCGACTAGCCGCGGGCCGCCGTGTGTGTGGGAGAGAGTGGAGTGGGAGAGGAGTGGATGGATGAGTGGGTGGGTGGAATACAGGGGTGTGTGTGTGTGTGTGCAGTGGTGGAAAGTAACTAAGTGCATTTACTTGAGTACTGTACTTAAGTAAACTTAATTTCCAATATTTTTACTTATACTCCAATACATCTCGGATCCAAATATTGTACTTTATTTGAAAACTGTAGTTACTTTGTAGATTTAGATTTTATTACATAACATACATTGACCACTTCAACACACAATTTACACACAATTTAAAAATAGCCGATCCACAAGCTCACGACGATATATTATACAATTGATAACTTGAAATAGGACATTCTGCACAATGAGTACTTTTACTTTTGGTGATTTAAGTACATTTTGATACCAATAATTTAGTACTCAAGTCAATTTTGAAGTAGTATTTCTACATTGCAGTATTGATACTTTTACTTAAGTAAAATGTTGGTACCTTTCCCACGTGTGTGTGTGTGCACGCGCATGCGCGAGCGTGTGTGTGCAGACTAACTAGCATGCGCGTGTTAATGAGAGCCGCTAGACAACTGAACCTAAATAGTTTTTTCCATTTCCACAATCCTGCTGGAACACAGCCTGCTCTCCTACAACACTCAGGTGCTATTTACACGAGGATGGTGTTCATAGAAAACGGCAAAATAAAGTATCGTTTGCCGTGGTCCATTTAGACGAGAACCGTGTTCTCAGGAGGTGAAAACGCAACAAAGTGAAACCACCTCCCAGAGTGGAAATCTTTGAGGACGCCGTTTTATCCCTTCTCCGTGTAAACGGGCAAAACGGTGAATCCGCAAAACTTATGACATCATGGCTCATGTTGGCTCACAGCGCATATGTTTATAACATTGATGCAGAGCCATTATGATATAATGGAGTTCCTGAACAAGCCTCCGTCCTCGCCTACAAGTGCTGCTCATCAGCGATGGTGAATGTAAAACCATGATGTAAATAAAAAGCCTTGTGATAGGCGGCAGCCGCGGCAGCAGCGTTTATGTAGCCTAATGTATTATAAAATATATAACCATCCCGTGGCGCGCTTTGCCTGCATGCTCTGGGCTGCCTGTCAGCCCAGAGCAGTGTTGCGCCGCTTGCGCGGCACTGTTTTTTTGGCAAATCTAAGCTAGGAAATGTTAGACCATCTCTTCAAAATAAGAGTATCCTCTAGAGCAGTGTTTCCCAACCTTTTTTGTCCCAGGGAACACTTTTCATAGCCTAAAAATCTCGGGGAACACCTAGGGGGGGGGGGGGTGTGTATATATATATATATATACATACATATATAAAATATACATATATATAAAATATATATATATTATATTAAAAGTAAATATATACGTAAAAGTAATAAAATAAAAACACTCATGACAGCACTCATCAAATAACGAGAATGAAAAGGACAGAGACAGTGCCTCAGTTTAAAAAGATTGCTCATATGCAATGTGAAATGCCACCTAATCCTTTTCCTTGTCTTTATTATGGGCCAACTTGTGAAAGCTGCATGCTTTTATTGTGAAGGGTCTCAGTTCTCACAGCCTGCTTATTTCCACGTGCTGAAAATAGCTGATCGACAAGCTCACACGCTTTGTGAGCTTGTAGATCAGCCATTTTCAGCATGCAAGCATAACACGTGTACGACGAAGAATAAATCAGGCATCACTGCACTTCTGTGGAGGGAGGGAGATATATTTTGTTGGCCGAACGAGGCGATCGTGTTTGGACATCTATGGACAGCTAATTTTCGTGGCACATTATGTTTAATCACAACAACGTCACGTTTACTTTACGTGTTTGGGTCGGGACATGTAGGACTGTATGTGTCTGCTGTCTATACGTGCATGTGGCTGCGCTCTGCGCGCTCCAGTCTTTCTGGAGGGAGCGAAATGTAGCCTCTTCTGCATGCATCTAAGCATTAACATTTCAATGGCCGATGGTTGTTAGTCTATTGTTCCGTGTTGTTGTTATCGCACGTCTTAGACATGTGACAAAAACGACGCAACAATAAGAAGCCTGCAGCCCAGTAGCTATAATATTGCTTTCGGGGGAGAGTTAGTGTGCCGCCTGATTTGACAGAAAGTAACACTATAACTTGATTTCGGTCAAATTACGCGGAGCGCTTGGACACATCAAACGGAGCACCAAAGCTCCGCGACTCACAGGTTGGGAAACACTGCTCTAGAGTATTGAAAAAAAGTTTAATTTGCACATTAAAACTACATATTAAGCAATTTAATGATGCTATAAGACACGTTTCTGTGTTATTTAATTACTTATTTTTACACAGAAACATAATGTGTGTCTTTACAATAACTGTAATGTAATAATAATACTAATAATGTAATGTAATAATTATTTAATAAACAACACTTTTATTCTGTAAGCAACCGGATGTCTTAAATTTGCTAGCTCTCAGACAGGAAGTTCTAGATTTGCTAGAAAGACAGAGCCGTGCGCAGGGGTTCTTCTTCTTGTATGTGGGTGACTGGTCTATTTGGCAGCCCGTTACCGCCACCTAGCGACATTATAGCAAGTGTGCGTTCTCGTGTAAAGGGTAAAAAAAAAAGAGAACGTAACGGGACTTTGACGTTTTATATGAACACCATCCTCGTGTAAATAGCGCCTCAGTCTATTTCCTCGTTCACTAGCCTTTTTACAATAATGCCATTGATTGATCATCATTAAGCCCAACACGCACCGCCTGTGAAGCAGGTGCGCAGCGACGCGGCACAGTATTGCCGTTCATCATAGACGCACAGCAACACACACAGGACGCGGCGCGCTACCGCACGGCTGGCCAGCCACGCCCACTGATTCCCAGATGGAGGCCATGCGGCAACGCCTGGAAAATAGAACAGCTGCGTATCGGAGCGTCAGGCGAGGCGTGAACGTGCGTCTGACGCCGCCGGTGTGGGATAGGTTCATTGAAAATAACGGAGGCGGCTGTTTTGACACGCGGCGTTCACAGACGGTGTGTGTTGGGCTTTACAATGAACATGCTCTGAAAATGCGCTGCCGTGTGAACCCATGGTCTACGTTTTCTGAAAAAAAACAATAATAATAATAATTGTTATACATTGTGCGTAGCAACAACCCAAAATGGGTTCCCGTCGTGAACGGTAAAAACCCCAAATGGGGTTCCCCGTCGTTAATGGGTTGGTCAGATGGGTGGGCCGAGAATGCTTTTGGCATGTTCAAGTGGGTCCTGATTCAGAAAGGTTTGGGAACCAGTGCTCTATTCAATATGCGACACTTAACATGAGCATTTTCACGTGGTACGTCCGGCCCGGGGAAACTCTCCCCTGTCGGGTGAAAAGAAGCAGCTTGGACTCCTCGCGCATAGAAGGAAGCATGAGGTCAGTCCGCTGCCCTCCCCAGTTTGGCAGAGGAAGTGTAGCGCCCAGGATTACATTAGGTAATTGACACTGGGTGGAAAAATGCGTTGCAAAATCGTTGGATTAAAAAATAATAATAATAATAATAATTAAATAACCCAAATATGTGTTCCAGTTAATCCAATGCAGTTTTTATTTAGACACAAGCTCTTGTTACTTTTCATTGGTTCAATAATTCTAAGGAACCTGCAGACACACTTTCACAATTGGTTATGTTCTCTACTTACAGTATGGTTCATTTGTTGACCTGGCATTTGTATACCGGTAGTTTCAATTTACATATTTTTATATATATTATACAGTTTAGACTTTAGACTGATAATAGGTTATTGGTTTATGATCCTAGATTACTATGTCTAGGCATTCAATGCATTACTGTAAATCCCTCTGGATTAAGACCGTCGCCTAAATTGTAATTTACCAAAAAAACACACTAAATTGAAATATGGACACACAGCATGAGGACAGTGACTATATTCTTTGTGAATAGCCTCGTCTCGTCCTTTTGGGTAGTATTGTTCTTTTGTGAACATTCCTGGTCATTTCTTTCCCCTTATCTGTACGTGATCAGGGAAGGTGCTGGGCCACGGAGCCTTTGGGAAAGTCATGGAGGCCTCCATCTGTGGCACCACCAAGAACAACAGCCCCGACACAGTGGCCGTAAAGATGCTGAAGGGTGAGATATTAAGAGTCATTCTGACCTGAGATCAGATTCTAAAAATGTCTATTACATCCCGACAGTTTCATTATTAGCCAATTCTGACCTGAGATCAGATTCTAAAAGTGTCTTTGATTTTTAAATAGCTAAAGCATAACGTAATGCTAACACCAAAAGGGGTTCCCGCCTAAAATGGGTTAAGAGTGAAGCAAGCAAGCGTGCGTGTGTGCGTGCGTGCGTGCGTGCATGCGTGCGTGCGCAGGCCTTTTATCTGTGTGTTTTGTCCTAGTGGTGGAATGACCTTCCCACTCGAATCGAGAGAACAAAGTAACAAACCCAGAGTGCTCGGGGAAAGTACTCGCATTAATTTACTTACTTAAGTAGACACTCAATACTGCAATTTAGGAATCTATTTCTAAGTTATCTATTCAAGATCAGTGGTTCCCAAACTTTTTCATGTCAAGGACCCCCAGTGTGACATGCATTAGTTTATGGACCCCCAATTTATATTGTAAAATCAATGTTAATTTACAGACCCATAAGGGTCCATTTGGTTCCAAACTATGATTTAGCTGGGGACCCCCTCGAACATTTTGATGCCAATACTTTTGTACTTTTACTCAATTACATTTCGAATTCCGGACCTTTACTTGTGACGAAGTAGTTCTACATTGCGGTATTGAGTAAAACATGCGAGTACCTTTTCCACCACTGGGTAGTAGTTGTGTGTGTGGTGTCGTGTTTGGCCTTCAGGTATGCCCTTCAGGGTGATTATGGCGCCTCCGCTACGCCTAATCACCCTGTCAGCTTGTATTTCTCAACAATGACCGACCGGGTGCGACAGTCATCCCTTACATAACACACAACCCGTGCAGGCGTGCAATAATCTGCAATCATACCATACGATAACTGACACGGTTTGACTCCCAAGTTCCTAATAAACGTGTTCATGAAAAACTTGCAGACTTGCAAACATTGCAGACTCAGGAAGGAAGGCGCCTTCCTCTGCTGCACTCGTTGTGATTCAGTGTGACATTAAATATATTATTATTATTATTATTATTATTATTATATAAATGTATGTGGTACTGTGTATTATGTGTCCATGGATATCTTTGCTGTCGGTCGGACACCTTGTATGTCCAAAACAATAACCTGTGAACCACTGTAGTTATTATTTAGTCACAAGCTCTTGTTAAAGGAGAATTCCATGCTAGAATGCTTTCTTATCTTTCTTACCTTTCTTTGTAGTTGTTACGTCCCCACCGAAGATGTCCAGGTGTTTTTTTGTGCAAAAACTCCTTATTGGCTATTTCCCCTACCATAAGCCCTCAATGAATTGCATTGCATTGAATGGGAATTGAATGGGGCTATGGGGTTTTATGCTAGTTCGCTTATTTCCATTGAAAGAAGTAGTAAAGTGTGCCGCTTGGGATATTATTTACATTATGAAGAGAGGATATATACAAAGAAATTATAATTTTGAGCAATGGAAATAAGCGAATTAGCACAACACCCCATAGCCCCATTCAATTCCCATTCCATTCAATGCAATTCATTTAGGGCTTATGGTAGGGGAAATAGCCAATAAGGAGCTTTTGCACAAAATAACACCTGGACCTATTTGGTGGGGACGTAACAACTACAAAGAAAGGTAAGAAAGCCTTTTAGTATGGAATTCTCCTTTAATACTTGACACACTTAACCACTTTCACTTAAATCTCAGTACTATCTTTTTGCTATTTCCGTGGGACACTGTAGTAGAGTAGTAGGGCCTTCATGTAGGGAAACAAAATATTTAAAATATGGAGATACAAGGTTTATAATAAAACCTTAATATGTACTGTAAATAGGTGAAAAGAGCTTACGTTGTTTTTTACCTGCGTTTCAGAGGGAGCCTGCGCCAGCGAACACAAGGCTCTGATGTCAGAGTTGAAAATCCTCATTCACATTGGAAACCATCTGAATGTGGTCAACCTCTTGGGCGCTTGTACCAAAGCAAATGGTGAGTAGAGTATTGTATAAGCATCAATGTAAAAGCAGGGATGAAGTAAATATATCTGGAGCAGAAAATGGTGTGCAGATTATTTTATTTCTTGAAGGTTCAAGGTTCAAGGTGTTTTATTGTCACACAGGTACAGCATTGTGAAAAACTTTCGTTGGGTGATGCTCCACAATACACATAAGTAAAAAGTAAATTTAAATAACAATACTAAGTATAAAAGTTTTAAAAGGTTTAAAGGACTCAGATCAGTATACAAGGCCGTAATACCACGGAATGTTCAATGTTCATTTAGGCTTGTTGAGCTTGTTGAGCAGTCTTACAGCCTGGGGGAGAAAACTGTTCTTCAGTCTGCTTGTATTGGCTTTGATACTCTGGTACCTCTTCCCCGAGGGCAGCAGCCTGAAAAAAACTGTTTGGGGGTGTGTGGGGTCCTTAATGATCCTCAGGGACTTCCTGAGGCATCTCTGAGTGTACAGTTCCACCATGCTGGGCAGCCTACACCCAGTGATGCGCTCGGCTGAACTATCAATGTAAAAGCAAACACTCCAACTTAAAAGCGCCCAGCTAACCAACAGACAAACCAGCAGAGCAGACAAACACAATTACAACAAACCCAATAGACGTTACGGAGCCAGGCAATCCAATCAAGCACAACTCAATAAACACTGACACTGTATCCATTTTGCTAACAATTTAATTGTCTTCCTCCAGGACCACTGATGGTGATAGTGGAATACTGCAAGTACGGGAATCTATCCAACTACCTGCGTGCCAAGCGAGAGTTCTTTCTACCATACAGAGTAAGCAAAACTCTAGTTCTTTCTACCGTACGGGGGAAAACTATAGGGCAGCCCTTTTCATATCAAGGTTAATTATTTATTCATCATTTGAGCCACCTTTGGGGTGGTCGGTGGCTCAGGGGTAGAGGTTTCCAGTTCGAATACTTCGGTAGACTCGATGTGAATGGGTAGAGAAGTTGGGATTCTTGCAAATTGAATTTGCTGCGGTTTGCCTTCACACTGCGCTGTCATCCGCAGCAATTGGAAACGCAGCAGGGAACTCCATCAATGTGTTCCATTCATAAACTACACAGTGAAATCTATGGTGTAAAAATAATACTTTGAGTAATAGTTAGGACGTAAAATTAGGGTAATGTGTGTTGGTGACTAGACTTGTGAAATCGTGTCTAGTGAACGATTGTGTGCACATGTGCGTGCGTGTGTGCTTGCGTGCGTGCATGCGTGCATGTGCCTGCACGCACTGTTCTTTTGGGCATGTGGAGGCACAGCGCAGACGGCTGCACAAAATGAATCTGACCTCTATTTACAAGTTTATCGACATGAAAAAAGTTCCCACTCCCTCCCCACACAGTGACAACACTCCATGTTTACGCACCGACGGACTGAATATTCTGTACACTACAGTGTTTTTTATGTGTTTCCTTAAGCAATTGATTAATGTACTAGTCCTCATATTTGAGGGCTATAGTCTAGTTATTTGCCCACGTCTACCCACGGTTAAACGGGAAATCTTTGCACTGCATAAAATTAAAGGAGCATTCAGTGATTTGGGTGATTTGGAAAACCCCCCCGGTCCGCCCCGGTAACAAGATGTGCACATGCACGCACTACAGTGGGGGGGGGGGGCACGCGACAGGCCAACAGCGCACAGACACCGCCGGATCATAATTGGCGGAAGGCCCCTCTCTTTCCTGATTGGATGAAGGCTGGGCCACCTAAACGAAACCTAAGGTTTTCTGACCCCCAGGGGTTAACTGGGGACAGGGAAGAACTCCTTATATGGTCAGCACACTCTATAGTAGGGAGGATTATCACAACAAAACAAAAAAATAAGTGATATTTGAATTAAATGAAATCACTGAATATACCTTTACTATCCCTTCTCCGTCTCCAACTGTGTTTAGCTTAATTTCCTTTATTTGCTGCGGATTGCATCCCCACCTGCACCGAATCGAAATCAAATGCATTTGGAAGTGAAGCGAAACCCCTGTTTTTTGGCAGCAGGATTCGTTATAACCGCAGTAAAGCTTTCTGGAGTGAAGGCGACCTTAGTCTCTCAGTCCCAAAACGTAGAATATTTTGTTGTCGTTGTCATTTTACGGTCTCAAGAGTCAACGATCTATAAGGGTCTATTTGGTTAACAACTACATAATTTAGCTGGGGACCACCTGGAACCCCCTCAAGGACCATTCAGGGGCTCTATAGAGGGTATGCGCGTGACATCATCATCATACCCGGAAGCTATGCGGGAACGCCTACTGAGTGGCAAAAAAAAATACTTTCTGGCCTTGACAGCTCATACATCCAAACAGAAAAGTCCTATCTGGTTGCATTCGACTTTTCCACTCATTTTATGCATGTGCATACCTTCTCTTTTGCATGTTTTAAGTATGAGGTCTTATGCCTTAACTTAAGACCTGTAGGCGTAGCCACTGAGTGCTGTTTGGCCGCTCAAAATAGCTAAGCACTTTTGGGTGTCACGCAAAAGTAGTGAAAATAGCAGTTCTACAAGCTTGAATAGGCTAAATGCTATTTCTGATCATTCCTACCATATTCAAGTCACTTCCCTTTCCTCTGCCAGCTGTGCAGAGAAGCCCACGGGGAGCTTGCACTGCAAGTGTTCCATTCATTATAGCTTGTTTGTTGCTCATAGAATTGTTTTTCAGCATTCTGTGCACGAAAAACATTTATAGAACATTTATACCTGGCACCTGGACTTTTGTTGTTCTCAACGTTATCCAACTGAGGGAATAATTCATGTTAGGCGGTGGTTTGTTTATGACTTTGATATGATTTTATTAGCTTTATTTCCGTATGATGCAGTGGTTTTCAACCTTTTTCATATCAAGGCCAATTATTTATTCAGCATTTTGAGCCACGGACCACCATTTGATGAGAGTTAGCCTCTCAGAGGCTTGGTTTCATTGTACACTCTCAACTGTTAAGATCTAGAAAGGTCTAGAAGGTTCGGGGCACAGTGGCACAGTCGGTAGTGCTGTCACCTCACAGCTAGAAGGTCCTCGGTTCGATTCCCGCTGGGGACGCTGTGGGTGCTGGGGGCGTGTTCTCTCCTCCGTGTCATCATTCTGTGTTGAGTTTGCATGTTCTCCCCGTGTCCCCAAGGGTAGGTACCCTCACAAAAAGCATGCAGTAATCCTGGTCTCTAAACTATACCTCCCCCTGGCCAGCCTGATGGAGGGGAAAGGAACTGGTCGGAATAACGTGTTCCTACCACGCGCTACATCCGGCCGGGGAAATTCCCCCCCGTCAGGTGAAAAGAAGCAGCTTGGACTCCCCATGCATAGAAGGAAGCATGAGGTCAGTCCGCTGCCCCCCCCCCCCCCCCCCCCCCCCCAGGTTGGCAGAGGAAGTGTAGTGCCCAGGATTACATTAGATAATTGACACTGGGTGGAAAAGAATGGGCTGCAAAATCGTGGGATAAAAAACTAGAAGGGTCCATTTCGTTACCAACTTTCCATCATTTACTTTTCCACCTGGAATCCCCTCAAGGACCACTGGTTGTAAACCACTGGCATAATGTATAAAGACAAATGGAATGTGCATTCTGGCTTGGCCTAACATTTCTATTCAGGCAAAGACAAAATTTGTAATCAAAGTAGCCTAATTTGATACATTTACTCTCTTTTGAATATTTCTGGTAATACGGTAAGTAATAGGCCTAAGTCCGTAGGGCGAAAAAAATGACCGATGGCCGTTTTCAAGATGTTTTGGCCATTATCTCTTTGGGCATAAGTACTGAATTTACATGTATTATGAATATGTTGTGAAAGTGCCAATGTACAGGTGTGTAGATCTCAAATCAAATCTACAAGCTCTCGAATTTTACAACATATCTATCTACATTCATAGGTAGAGCAGGTCGTCCAATGATCCCTGGGTCGGCGGTTCGAATCCCGGCTCCTCCTGTCCAAAGTGTCCTTGGGCAAGACACTGAACCCTACATTGCCTCCAATGAGTTGGTCGGTGTGAGCTCGCCACCATTGGTGTGTGAAATGTGGGAAGTGAGTCGCTAGCGTCGACTGTTCGCCGCTTCACCTCCCAATGTATGAATAAATTAACCATTGTAAAGCGCTTTGAGCACTTGGAAATGCACTATAAAATGCAATTCATTATTATATAGATGGCCCTAACCTTCTATAGATGGATGGATGGATGGATGGATGGATGGATAGAGCAGGATCTTAGAAGAATGGCTGATTTATCCTGTCTGTGGGCATTAATTAGATTGATGGTGTTGACACACCCAGCTCAGTCTAATTAGTTTGACACAGGCCAGCTGTGACTGCTTAATACTATTAAGTTGTAATATTAATAGATGTTGTCATCATTGATGTGGTTTGTTTTCATTGGAGCCATGTGTCATCGCTGTCGCTTCCGCCCATGTATGTCCCATGTATGTTTGAATCAGGAGGTCTCTCCACAATTCAAATGAAAACTGCTTTACAGCGGGATACTTTATTAAATAAAAAGTATTAATATATATTACTGTGTGTCTTCCCCCATCCCCTTTCCTGTCAAACTACTGTAAAACCTATATCAATAGATGCGTCTTTGCATCGTTTCATCTGCCCGTGTGAATGCACCATTAATGATGGGGCCACGTACAGCTTCAGTGGCCAATGAGGTGTCTGCGTCTCTGTGTCCATGACAGGACCGCTCTCCTAAGACCCAGAGCCAGGTGCGAAGGATGATCGAGGCGGGACAAGTGGACCAAAGGGGGCGGTCTCCGACCTCCTCACCCATTGGCAGTCCTCGCAGTCAGCCATCCAGAAGGTCCAATCAGAAGAGCGTTCCTGCCGCGGAGACGAGTGAGTCTGTCTTTTGTTTTTGTTTTGTTCTCGATTGTCCAAATGGACCCTTACCCCTGAGGATGTACAGTATTTTATTGTCTCCACCAGGCCGAAGGCATGGGGAGAGAGTATGTTTTGCACTCCGTCCGTCCGTCCGTGTGTGTGTGTGTGTGTCCGTCCGTGACCAGCTAATCTCGGGCCACCGTTAACCCGGTCGATGCCAAATTTTGTCGATGCCAGATTTTGTCCAAACATCACGCAAATTGGTACACAGTCTCTCTAGAGCCATTCAACGAAACCGGTCTTTCAGATTTCTCAGACTCCATCCTGATTGGTTAAGATTGGCTTCCAAATTTCACAGGAGTGCTCAGTTTCAAACAAAATGCTGCAAATCATGAACACATCGCGTGATTTCCGTGAAATTGTGCACCCACATTCCCACTAGGCCGAGGACGAAATGCCACATGAACAATTTCAACTCAGCCTCAAGGTGGCGCTATAACTGGCCGAAAAGTGTTTTTACCTCTAACTGCACGGATCTGTGGATAACCTGGTGGAGACCTGTGCCCAGAAGGGCACTTTTTCTAGTTGAAATTAAAATGATTGAATGTTTTAATTAACATTATTATTATTATTGATAGAAGCAGTACTGTACTTAGTACAAGTTTGAGTGTGTAAAACTTTTTACTCCACTACAATTATTTGAAAACTTTTTGAGTTACTAGTTACTTTGTAGATTTGTATTATTATTACAAAACACACATTAACCACTTCAGCCCTATATACATTTCGGCCATTTGAAAATAGCCGATCTTCGACGCATTGTGAGCTTGTAGATCAGCTATTTTAGCCGATCTACGATGCATTGTGAGCTTGTAGATCAGCTATTTTCAAAAGATGTTCATACATTTGAAAACCTGAAATGGCGCATTCTGCATAATTACTTTTACCTTTGGTAATTTAAGTACATTTTGATGCCAACGCTGTTGTACTTTTACTCCAGTACATTTTGAATTCTGGACTTTTACTCGTAACGGAGTTGTTCTATATTGCAGTATTGATACTTTTAAGTAAAAAGTAAAAACATTGATCACTTTTGCCACCACACTGGGTTAGAAGTAGCCTCGGTACCAGGCTTTCATTTTTGTTGGTGCAAAAATTGAAAGCCTGGAGGAACGCATTGGCCGCTCTGGTCTAAAAGTGGGAGTCAACCCTTCCGGGTGGGCGTCGCTCCAAATGATGTGACGTAGCACTGCACTAGGGGGGAGAGGAGGGGCCGGGGGTGGCGGACAGATCGATGAGATCCAATCAGGGCGTGCGCAAATCTCAGCCGCGACCCGCCCCTCTAGACCAGAAACCTAACACGTTAGCTCAGGCTAGGTTAGAAGTGACATTTTGCACCCGTCATTGTCTCCAGCGGAGGACCTGTGGAAGACTCCGCTGACCATTGAAGATCTGATCTGCTACAGCTTCCAGGTGGCACGTGGCATGGACTTCCTCACTTCCAGAAAGGTACAAAAAACACCACTTTAGCTATTGAAAAATAGCAGATCTACAAGTTCATAGCACGCCACCGAGTGGCGCGCTACGAGCTATTTTTGAACAAATCGTAAAAATGCAGCACAAATCTTTGAATATATTATTCTTTCAGAGCGAACGTTTTTTTTATTTCGACGTCAGGCCTAAATGGGTTAAAATGTATGAAAAGAAAATTCGATTTTATGACCCGTAAATATTGGTCTGTGACCCACATATGGGTCCCGACCCATTGTTTGGGAACACTATAGGTTTGTATATTGTCAGTTTCACCCCTGCTTACGTTTCATCTTTTGTCCTATACATCAAATTGGTCGAAGCTTATGATACTGTAGCTTGCTACTATGAAATGGAAAATCAGCAATATTTTAAAGATGGAGTGCCATGATTTTTTTCCGCCCTAAAACAGACTCGAAGAGTCATCTAGTTTGGGGAACTAGTATATAGTCATCCTAATAATGTATACATACACTGGGATAAAATCAATAAATAACCTTTTAAACAACAATACCCAAGAAATGGTGATGAGTCAACACAAAACTTTATTACCTTTGAAACACAGGGGAAATTATAAAATAGAAAAAGTCTAATGCTCTGACAGTTTATAAGGTTACATGGAGCTAGCGCTCACTGGAGTTGGGCGCGCTCCGCTCATTGTACACTATTGATCTCAGTCACACACAGTGTATGTTTAATTTGTTCTCGTTAGCCTCCAATTCCAGGATTCGGCAGGTTCAACCAACCAGGAGGAGTGTGCACTCGCCACCTGCCACCTTGCTTCATTATGTGAATACGCTGACCAGATCAAAACACAGTCTGGAACTCTGGATTCATGCCAGAATCATGTTAGGCAGGCTGCACATTGGAATCCTCAGTGATCATTTATCATTTGCAATTAGACTGTACTTGAACCGCTTAGCCTTCATATGGTTCATTAGCAGCGGTGCAAAGCAACCAAGTAAATACAATGTCAATATTTTGTGTACTTGAGTATTTGTATTTTTGGATCCTTGAGGAATTTCACTCCACTCCACTTCAAGGACAAATCTTGTACTTTTGACTCCACTACAATATAAAATAAACCTCACCAACATTGATATGAAATTCGTTGTGTGTGTGTGTGTGTGTGTGTGTGTGTGTGTGTGTGTGTGTGTGTGTGTGTGTGTGTGCCCACACACAGTTACACAATGATGTGCACACCCACACACAGTCACAAACATGTATGTGTGCACACCCACACAGGATGCAGATTAGACTCACCAACAGACCGACATGAGCACATGTGCACGCACACAAAGGCACAAACATGCACATGTGCCCACATACAAAGGCACAAACATGCACATGTGCACGCACACAAAGGCACAAACATGCACATGTGCACGCACACAAAGGCACAAACATGCACATGTGCACGCACACAAAGGCACAAACATGCACATGTGCACGCACACAAAGGCACAAACATGCACATGTGCACGGCACGCACACAAAAGGCACAAACATGCACATGTGCCCACATACAAAGGCACAAACATGCACATGTGCACACACACACAGTCACAGACATGCACATGTGCCGTGCGCACACACAAAGTCACAGACATGCACATGTGCGCACACACATTCACAAACATGAATGTTTGCACATGCATCAGTGAAAGAAAAAACCTGTGTGAACCGAATGGTGCAACTATACTTCTATTGTGATAGCTACCGCACTGTACTTTACTTTTGTACTGTACGGTACAGTTTTATTGTTAGTTATACTTTTATTTACACACAGTGTAAATAATTTACACACAGTGAGTTCAGTCAGCTGAGAGAACCCCTGTGCGCAGTGCATCCCAGACCGGTTCGAACGAGAATCCCCTCGTCCGAAACGGACCAGAGACGGCCGAGATACGCCCGGGGACCCCCGCGGACCCCCACCCGGGCACGAGACTGGAGACCCCCGGGGCCGCGTCCGGGACGGCGGCCCGGTTCTCTCGATCCAAACTCAAGCAGAAATAAACAAAGCAAGTTTAGATGGCTCGTTGTCCACAGCTCTACACACACACACCCCGCGGTCTGCACCCCAGACATGACTCGTCTCGATCCAAACTCAAGCAGAAACAAACAAGCAAGTTTAGATGGCTCGTCGTCTTCTCCCCCGTGAGGGGACGAAAAAAAAACACCATCCATCATACAGAGTTACACACACGTAATTCACACCACTTCACCTACTTGAAGTTTTTCATGAATTCATAATAATAATAATACATTTTATTTATAAGGCGCCTTTCAGGGCACTCAAGGTCGCTGTACAGGTTAAAAACAGTACAAGAACACAGTTAAAAGCAAAACAAAACTAGGGCACATCTTGCAGCAGAAGACACAGAGGTCAGGCCTGCCTAAACAGGTGGGTTTTGAGGGGAGTTTGAAATATGGTGATGAAATATGGTGATTAGTCAAAAAAAGGAAGATCCATCATTGTGCCTCCAATCTTTTGAGAGGATCCAATAATTCCAATCGGCTACTGTTCACAACGCAATCCCATTAATTCCCAACTCCCACATGTGTTGTTCGTGCGTGCGTGTGTGTGCGTGCGTGCATGCGTGTGTGCATGTGTCCAGCCCTCTCTCTCTCTCTCTCTCTCTCTCTCTCTCTCTCTCTCAAAACGATATTTTTTTCCAGGGCCAGATTGGGCACTTGGCCCCCCTGGGCATGGACCCAGGGGGACCCTGGATTTTCAATAGTCAATCTTGTTTGTAAACTAATTCAAGTTATTTGCTTTTTCTCCCGGAACAGAGCTAGTTTCCCAATTCCATGTAGGAAAAGAGTTATTGAAGCAGTCTTTCTTTCTGTATTGGACTATGGAGATGTCATATATAGAAAAGCTGCTCCTTCTGTCCTCAAGCCCTTGGATGCAGTTTATCACTCTGCTCTGCGATTTATATCTGGTGAACATTATAGAACTTATCACTGCATCCTATATGACAGAGGGCTGGCCTTCCTTGTCCGACAGGCGGAATAAACATTTGTATCTATTTATTTTTAAAGCAATTGATGGGACTTTACTGTTGGAATCCTGTAACATATTGGACACACTCCAGTCACTGGCTCACACTAAAGGTTCCAAATGTATACACAGAACTGGGGAAAACAGCCTTTTCTTTTAGTGCCCCGACCACATGGAATGACGTACAGCTTAAATTAAAGGTATATTCAGTGATTTCACTTAATTCAAATATCACTTATTTTTTTGTTTTGTTGTGATAATCCTCCCTACTATAGAGTGTGCTGACGATATAAGGAGTTCCTCCCTGTCCCCAGTTAACCCCTGGGGGTCAAAAAACCTTAGGTTTCGTTTTTGGCTCTCTATCCTGATTGGATGAAAGGCTTAGGTCCCAGCCAAAAACGAAACCTAAGGTTTTTTGAGTGAAATCACTGAATATACCTTTAAAGATCTGCTCTCCCATTACATGCGGTCAATTTAAAAATTTGATTGCATACTTACCCCCAAGTGTCTGCAACTGTTTTTAAACATGTATTAGATCATAATGAGGAAATGTTGCTGTTCTGGGTTTTTTTTTGTGCTTTGAAAATGTTGTATTATGTTCTACTGTATCTCGACGATACTACAAATGAGGGAAACCTCAATGTAATAAATAAAGGTTTGAATGAATTAATGAATGGTCCATATTCTCAGATAAGTGTCCATGAACGCACTTCAAGCCCGGTAACTGTTCCCCAACACTGCTCCCAATAATTAGGACGGGTAAATGCAGAGGACAATGTGCAAAAACTATACAGAGACTAAAAACATCCCAAGGGATGCATGCACAGCGCAAGTTGAAAGGCAATTATATATGGAATAACGTGTGTGTGTGTGTGTGTGTGTGTGTGTCTGTGTGTGTGTGTGTGTGTGTGTGTGTGTGCGTGTGTGCGTGTGTGCGTGTGTGCGCGCGTGTGTCAGTGTATCCACAGAGACCTGGCAGCGAGGAACATACTGCTGTCAGAGAACAACGTGGTGAAGATCTGTGACTTTGGCCTGGCCAGAGACATCTACAAAGACCCCGACTACGTCCGCAAAGGAAACGTAAGACCTCCCCCTCTTCAAAACACAGTGTAAAACCACCAATTATTCACATTGAAGAGAGGTAAAACATATCGTCGCTGTCGTGTTGGAAACCTCATTATGTCCAAAACTGGGAGATAATAGGTTTCTGCCCGAGAGTGATGACATGTACATTTACATTACAAATGTATGTCATTCGGAACTTCTGATGGGCGGTCTCAGAACATGTTCTCAGAACATGAGCACCCCCCAGACTGCTTCTCTGTACTGGTTCGGAAAGCCCGTCCGAACCGGAGGTTTTTCTCTCTTGAGCAGTGGTTCTCAAACGTGCAAGGACCCCCAAATTGATATATATATTTGGCCACGGACACCCATGTGAAAATGTTTCGTGCCAGGGTGTATAAAAGTAGTTTTCAAATAATAAGTTACTTTGTATTAGGTTATTATTAAAAACAAACTATACTATGGCAACGCCTGGAAAATAGAACAGTGGTGTATCGGAGCGTCAGGCGAGGCGTCGGCCGCCTGCGTTCGCCTTCGCAGGCGGTGTGTGTTGGGCTTTATACTTTGTCTATTCAAGTCTTTGTGACTGGTGTGTAGAAGAACCAGGCTATCATTAAAAAATATATAAGAAGAAGAACAGCACCCGCTCACTGTTGGACTTGCACAGTGCAATATTAGTTTATTGGCTACAGGACGCAATGTTCTTCTTCAAGTATGACGCTTGCAGAAGGTTCTGGTGATCAAAACATTGCCTAATAAAGCCAATAAAGTTATATGAACTTGTACTGTGCAAGGCAGACATATAGGCTCATAGTCCATCACCGTTTCTCTCTACTGCCTATCTGCCTCTATTCTATTCCTTTCTGGTCCTTTTCTGTTCCTTTCCTATTCTATTGCTGTCGCTGTCTCTATTATTTAATTCCTTTGTTCTCTTGTTCTCCTGCTGCTCTGTTTCGTCGTAAACTCAGCTCGCAAAACCACCTGGCCAGGAGGACAGCACTGCCCGGCTTTGCTCCGTGGTGGTTTTGCGAGCTGAGCTCTCATTGTATTGTACTATTATAAAGTAGGCTATAGCAAGCGCAAACACATTGCCCGGAGCGAGTCTCGGTGACCATTGTTCCGGTGGCGAGTAAAAACAGAGAGAAGAACTGGGGAGAGCGGTGGTTTTCTCTTCACCGCAGCTGAGTGACGTCATGTTCGGTGATAGCGGTGGTCACCTCATCACCGAAAACTGGACCATGAATAGGCCTTTAAACAGACAAGGAGATCCGAGCACTCCAAAAAGTGGACCTGAGGAATGGAGTTTAACTTTAAAACTTTCATATCTTAATAAAAGGTCTTCATCGGGGCGAGAGCGTGATGTTTTGATGTTTGGTTTTTATGATTATTTGTGTAACACTTACTTACTGTGTTCCCTCCAGGCCCGTCTTCCATTGAAGTGGATGGCTCCAGAGAGTATCTTTGATAAGCTGTACACCAGCCAGAGCGATGTGTGGTCCTTTGGTGTCCTCCTGTGGGAAATCTTTTCACTGGGTAAAGAAACACCATAACACCTGCACAATGTCTGGACAAGACAGCAGTTGATACAGTAGTTTTTACTATTTAGGCATTCAGCAGACGCTGACGAAGTGCAGAGCAACACAAGTGCAACACCAGAGTAACCTAGTCAACAAACGTCAGGGTCACAGTAGAGTGCAAAGAAAACAATGAATAGCCTACGCTGCAAAATAACAAGGTAAACATTATACCTAGCATTTATTTAAACAACATGCTATCTAAATAGTAAATATAATTCTTAGCATTTGCCTTCCAGCAAAAGGAATGTCTATCCAAGTACAATATAGTCCAAGTACAACTCCAACGGATTTCAATTATGTCTTACCGAGTGCACAGTCTAGAAAAGTTTATTTAGATTTATGGAGATTACCAGCACTCCTAGAAACATCCTCAATGCATTTAATTTATAATCCGTTGCCTCATCTATACTGTAAGCATGCAGTACAGTATGCATTTCTGGAATGAGAGCGCTGGTATTCTCACGTATAGTGTAGAAAACTTTCCAAATCGTTAACTCAATATTTATAAAACCCACAGACACACAATTTTAATTTAAAAAAATATTCAAAACTAGCAAAAACAAAGAAAAACAGATCTACGAGCTCAAAATGCGTCACAATGTGACGAGTTTGTCAGCTTATAGATCAGCTATTTCTTTCTACTTTCTTGCAGCACTAAGTTTAATTTACAGAAAAGTTGAAATATGGAGATATTTGGGGAGGTTTATTGTACATTGCAATGATGGTTCAAGCATTACGAGAGTGATGGAAGCACAGTCATGTTTGACATGACGGGCCATAAATACGCGGCCTTCTCATGCACTCACATCACATCACAAACGACTTGTGAAATAATATATCTGCTCTCTGATTAGCTGATTTTGTTCTTCTATGGGGCGAAGATCACACAGGAGCAAGCTGCTTGCCCTTTCCACAGAGCTTAACCTTTTAAAATGCCAGGGGGGGAGACCTTTTTTTATTGTGTGTATAAGTGTATCACATTCTCTGAAAGTTCTTGGGCTTTTAGCGACTCATCATGATGACCTATACCAATTCACAGAAGAGGAACTGGGTGACAGACAGTGACAAATCCCACTGCCCAGAGCTATTTATTGTCATTTTTTTCATGTATTCATGGAAAGACCTTTTTTAAGGGGCCGTGTCCACAGAGAGCTCCTGCCAGTATTTCTATGGTAAAAGACACACCGATGCGCTGCTCCTCCTCTTCCCAGTGGTGTCCGTATAGCACATCAGCGGCGCTCCCGACACCCCGGCATGTTGTGGTGCGGTGGCTCCAGCGCTCAAAAGACGCTCTCTCTCTCTGTGGACACGACCCCTAAAACCAGTGGTGGAAAAAGGAATCACACTTTTTTTACTTAAGTAAAAGTGTCAATACTGCAATATAGAAATACTCTGTTACAAGTAAAAGTCAGGAATTCAAAACTTACAAAAGTGTTGGCTTCAAAATGTACTTAAAGTACCAGAAGTAAAAATACTCAATTTGCAGAATGTCCCGTTTCACAACTTTTCAAATGTGTGAAAATCTTTTGAAAATAGCAGATCTACAAGCTTGTTGCGATGCTACGCACTGTGAGCTTGTAGATTGGCTATCTTCAAATGGCCGAAATGTATGTAGGGCTGAAGTGGTTAATGTTTTGGAGAAAAAGTACAATATTTGCCTCTGAGATGTAGTGGAGTAGAAGTAAAAGTATAAATACCTCAAAATCGTACAGTACTTAAAGTAAATTTACTTAGTTACTTTGAACCACTGCAAGTAACCAACATACTGTCCATCTGCATAGAATAACTAGTATCACTAACCAGTGATGGAAGGTAACTAAGTACATGTACTCAATCAAGTACTGTACTTAAATAAAAATTTTACTTCTACTACTAGGTAAATATTGTACTTTTACTCTTTAGTTTTATTATTATTTTAGAATTATTATTACATTAAGAAACATTATCCAAACCGCTTTTTGCCGAGCCATGAGGCCATAGGGCAGGATCCTATCTCCTGTTTCTATAGCGTGAGACAGCTTGACATGCAAGTCACTTGTATGGATTGTACTTTGCCCCAATCCAACCCTTGATGCTGAGTGCCAAGCAGGGAGGCACTGGGTCCTCCAGAGTCTTTGGCATGACCTCCAACCCCAACCTCCGAGTCTCCACACATCATAGAAGAGAAGCGTATCTGTAGCCTACAGCACAAAATAATTATCCATTTATGTTGCAGCTGTAATTGAATTGTATTTTCAATCATAAATCTATATGCCACTGCATGTCATTCAAACGGTCATATCCTGGGTGGTTTAACTGCTTCAGAAAGTCAATTATGCCTCCTTTAATGTCGCCATGCCAAAATGTGTTCTTATTTAGCAAGAATGTGACACACAGGAGGATGCAGTGGTCGCATTAACTTTTGCCAAACAGACGGTACAGTAGATGAGACAATTACATTTTCAAAATGCTGTTAAAAAAACAATTATCTTCCCATTCTGCATGGAAGCAGTATCTGCTGTCTCTTTAAAAGTGTCACTTTCAGAACCCCAGGGAGGTAATCAAATGTTTATTACTTGCACAAGCAGAGCGTGCAAGAAATAGGTTTCGTTTTCGTATGTCTGCACATCAAGGTCAAGGTAAACTTTATGAAATGAAATTAAAATAGAGCACCGAAGTCTGACGTCAATATCGGTAGAGGGTGCAAATCCACGGGTTCATGACTTTTTATTTGCATTGTAATCCCCATAGGGGGATTTTAGACCGACTACTGTGTTTGAAAAATAAACATGTCATCCCGGCCGTTTCACTCATATGAAGAATCAACTGACTGAGAGAAAACATTATTGTTACTGCTACTGAATTAGTGACATTTTATATATATATATATATATATATTTATGTTTTTGGCTACACAGCACTCCTACCGACCTGGCGCCTTATAAGCCGGGCCACACTATTATTGATCTCCTTCCATATGAACAATGGGATCTAGGTTGAACATCAGCTACGCTTTAGTTTTAAGTTAACAATGAAGCACTTAGGTAAAGAGAAGCTAACAGTCATTAAGCACTTAAGAAAGGTAAATAACATCCAACAATTATATGCACTTAAGTAAGTAAATGGAAGAACAAAGGGAATCTACCAGCAACGCACGTCAAGCCTGAAACGGCTAGCCCGTTGTATCACAGGAACAGGGACAATAGTTGTAGAAGAAAAACAGAATTTTTTATTCAGGTGCTAGTATAAAAAATAATGTCATTATTATTTTTACTAGCTGCTGAATAAAAAGGCTTAAATTGTCCGAACTGCTCCAGCGTCTTCTCCTTCTTCGGTAAGTAAATAGATGAAGCTTTCAAAAGCAGAGCAAATAGGAATTTATCAATGATCAAATGTTTGCATTCATTCACTTCATGTTTTTCATGGTGCCATTATTCTCAAAGGTGTGCCTAGGCTATTCCTGACACACTTCCTGACACTGAACATTTTGGTAATAAAGATAAACTATCTAGCAGTTGTGTAAAGTAAATAAATGCATTTCCAATTTCCAAATAATATAAAATATATAAATATAAATATTGTACTTTTACTCCTTTAGTTAGTACTTTACTTTGTAGATTTTTTACAAAACATACAGTAACCTTCGATGCCAATACTTTTGTACTTTTGCTCAAGTATATTTTTAATTCCGGACTTTTACTTGTAACAGTAGTTATTTCCACCGCGCGGAAACGCCCCCCTTTCAAAGTATTTTTGCTTCGATGTAATTCGTAGTTCGGACGGGAGAATTTATTTTTAGACAACAACACACGGAATCTATGAGTCATCATGAAGCGCACGTGTGCATGTGCAGTTGAGCTCCGGCATCCATTGAGTTAGAAATTAAGCACTAACTGGAAGTATAGTTGTGTGATGAGTCATAGCTTCACTCACGGCCCTACCTGGGCTCTCATCAAACCATGTACACTCAAGACACTGCCACCCTTAGATCTCCATATATGGAGCTTACATTCCATATGTTGATCTGACCACATCAAACCCTGTAGTGAACACTAAAGACACGCTCCATATATGGCCAGTACAGAATTCATTCCTTATGTTGACCCCCCATGCCAAAGCGCCAGCGCTTGCCCAGCAGTCTGCTGTCACCTAAGTGGATGCGTGGACACGACCTCGCCCTTTCAATACTCTCCCTCCTAAGGCGTCTTACTGGTAGTATTAGTTTACTATAATTAGATTAATACACGATAATCAACACAAACACTTTATTTAGAACACACCTAATAATCATATTACGGCAAATTGAATCATGCGTTTGACGTGTTCAATACATTTTTCAATCGGCCTGGGCGGTTAGCTCAACTGTCTGTGCACCTAGGCTGCCAAGCCAGACGGACAGCGTGCCGCGGGTTCGACTCCCGAGTCCCGAGCTTGATGGCCTTTGCCGCGTGTCACTCCCCATCTCTCTCTCCCTTTCCTGTCTAATTACTGTACCCTATCAATAAAGGCAAAATGCCAAAGAAAATTATAAAAAATATTCAATCAAAGCAAACCTCATAAACAATATTAGTTTGCCTCTTCTACAAACATAAAGGTTACAAGGCTGCATTCTGCAGCATCATATGTCACGCTTGCCAAGCTGTCCCTTATTTCCCACCACGGAGTAACCTCGCATATTTCCCACCACGGAGTAACCTTGCTATTAGACAGTTAGTTATTCAGTTTCTGCCTGAAGGAAACGACATGTAAATTGTCTGTCCGCCATTTGCAGGTGCGTCACCGTACCCAGGTGTGCAGATCGACGAAGACTTCTGCAAACGATTGAAGGACGGCACCAGGATGAGGTCGCCTGAGACCGCCTCACCCGAAATGTGAGTGTCTCTCAAAGTGGGGTCCTGGGACCCGCAGGGGGCCGTTGGGGAGGGGTGGGGGTTCCACATGGGGTCTGCAACAAAATATATATAAATTTGGGAGGGGTCCTTGAGATGAAGATGTTTGAGAAATAATGATTTCCTTCCATTGTATGCCGCATATGACAGAGTATAAGTCAAGTATGACTTTTCCATTCATCACTCCTCCACTTTTCTCTAAAAAATAAAAATAAATTAATGAAGCCTTCATGAAAGATGAATAATGTTACATGCCCTACTGCACCTAATTATGGGAACCCAAGGGCACCAGGGTGAAACAGAAGCCTAATACTCGCCAATAAATCATAATTGTGATTGTTTTCACAAACTCATGCACACTGAAGAGTGATTAAAAGTTTACATTTGTAAATTGTAATAGTAGTCAGTGAGAGGTTCAGCAGCTTGCGTCACGTGGGCTCCTTGATTGTAATTGTGCTGCCCTCTGCTGGTGTATGTAGAAAAGCACATACCGAAGCTTAGATTTTCTTTTGACTTCTTTCTTATGTTGTTGTTTTTTTGTCCTTGTCCCCGTCCCCTGAAAACTATACAATGTTGTGTGCAAGCAAAATGATAGAGCTCCTGAGCAGGGCCCAAATGAGGTTCTGAGAACCTTATCTGAAACCCAGATGGAAACAAATCCAGAACTATATGGAATATGTTTTACTGCACAGCAGTTCTTTCTTGTATTGATTGGTAAAGCTTGTGACTGTGATTGTAGCTATGGGATCATGCTGGCCTGCTGGCAGGGTGTACCCAGGGAGAGACCTACCTTTCCTGCTCTGGTGGAGATCCTGGGAGACCTGCTACAAGATAACAACCTGCCGGTAAGCAAGCTCTTGGAGAGACATCAAACACGCACACAAACACCCACATCATTTTCGTACAAAAAGCTAATGCTTTTGCTTTGAGATTTAGACAAAGGCGCGTGTACATAATTATCTTAACACGTTCCTGACAGGATGGAAAAGACTACATCCCCTTGAACCAATCACAGAGCTCAGAAGATGACGGCTTCTCACAAGCGTCTTCGCGTCCCGCGTCAGAGGAGGAACTGCGACTGGCCGGCAACACCTTGCCCAACAGGTAGTTGACTTCATTTTTATTTATTTTAATTAACTTTTAATTATCTAACTAGGCCATGGCCGTCTGTAGTCACAATCAAAACCATTTACGTAGTAAAACTTAAGTAACATGCTGTTTATAGTACAAAAGGAACACACTTACACATACTGTAATTGATATTATTTGGACGTTTGGGGAATTTGGTGTACAGTAACAACAGGGGTCTCCCCCGTCTTGTGTTCCATTTCTCAGTTTTGTCTGCTCATTAATTTGTTTAATCACTTGTTTATCCTGTATCTTGGATATCTATTTACTTAAAGGATAATTATAATAATAATTAATAATATAATTGGTCCTCACTAATGATCATGATAAAATGGCACAATGTTTTCTACTCAGTCAGGGCTGTGGGCAGTTCAGAAAGCTGTCCACCAGTGACCACCAGTGACATCATCGATGGGGAATCAAAGCTAATAGAATCCACAGGCTTTCTATTCCTGAAAAGTTGCAATGCGAAAATGGAAGCCATCGATCTCACAATAATACAATTATAAATATATTTGTTTTAAAATCTTGTTTAAAAAAAAAAAACATCTGCCCAACGATGATACAGTGGAGGAAATAATTATTTGACCCCCTGCTGATTTTGTAAATTTGCCCTAATACAAAGAAATGAGCGGCCTATAATTTTTATGGTACTTTTATGTTACAAGATAGAGACAGAATATCAACAAAAAAGTCCAGAAAAAAACATTATATAAAGGTTATAAATTAAATTCCATTTGATCAGGTGAAATAAGTATTTGATCCCCAAGCACATCATGACTTAATACTTGGTGAGAAACCCTTGTTGGCAAGCACAGAAGTCAGACGTTTCTTGTAGTTGGTCACCAGGTTTGCACACACCTCAGGAGGAATTTTGGTCCACTCCTTTTTACAGATCCTCTCCAAATCCTGAAGGTTTCGAGGCTGTCGCTTGGCAACTCAAAGCTTCAGCTCCCTCCACAAATTTTCTATGGGATTAAGGTCTGGAGACTGGCTAGGCCACTCCATGACCTTAATGTGCTTCTTCTTGAGCCACTCCTTAGTTGCCTTGGCCGTATGTTTTGGGTCGTTGTCATGCTGGAAGACCCATCCATGACCCATCTTCAGTGCTCTGGTTGAGGGAAGTAGGTTCTTGTCCAAAATCTTACCGTACATGGCCCCGTCCATCAACCCCACAACGCGGTGAAGTTGTCCTGTACCCTTAGCAGAGAAACACCCCCAAAGCATACTATTCCCACCTCCATGCTTGACGGTGGGGATGGTTTTCTGGGGGTTTGTATTCAGCATTCCTCTCCCTCCAAACACGACGAGTCGAGTTGATGCCAAAGAGTTAAATTTTGGTCTCATCTGACCACATCACCTTCTCCCAAGCCTTCTCAGAATCATTTAGGTGTTCATTGGCAAACTTCAGACGGGCCTGTACATGTGTCTTGAGGACCTTGCGGGCACTTCAGGATTTCAATCCATTACGGCGTAATGTGTTTCCAATGATTTTCATCCCCACCGTCAAGCATGGAGGTGGGAATATTATGCTTTGGGGGTGTTTCTCTGCCAAGGGTACAGGACAACTTCACCGCATTGTGGGGTTGATGGACGGGGCCATGTACGGTAAGATTTTGGACAAGAACCTCCTTCCCTCAACCAGAGCACTGAAGATGGGTCATGGATGGGTCTTCCAGCATGACGACCCAAAACATACGGCCAAGGCAACAAAGGAGTGGCTCAAGAAGAATCACATTAAGGTCATGGAGTGGCCTAGCCAGTCTCCAGACCTTAATCCCATAGAAAATCTGTGGAGGGAACTGAAGCTTCGAGTTGCCAAGCGACAGCCTCGAAACCTTCAGGATTTGGAGAGGATCTGTAAAAAGGAGTGGACCAAAATTCCTCCTGAGGTGTGTGCAAACCTGGTGACCAACTACAAGAAACGTCTGACTTCTGTGCTTGCCAACAAGGGTTTCTCACCAAGTATTAAGTCATGATGTGCTTGGGGATCAAATACTTATTTCACCTGCTCAAATGGAATTTAATTTATAACCTTTATATAATGTTTTTTTCTGGACTTTGTTGTTGATATTCTGTCTCTATTTGTTAACATAAAAGTACCATAAAAATTATAGGCCGCTCAATTATTTGTATTAGGGCAAATTTACAAAATCAGCAGGGGGTCAAATAATTATTTCCTCCACTGTATCACTGGTGGACGGGTTTCTGAACTGCCCACAGCCCTCCTATGAGACACAGACTGAGTAGGAAAACAATTGTGGTATTTTATCATGAACATTAGTGAGGACCAATTATATGAAGATAGGTTGAAAAGTGGTGAAGTAAAAGTACTCATTATGCAGAATGTCCCATTTCAAGTTTACAAATGTATAAACATCTTTTGAAAATTGCCGATCTACAAGCTCACAATGCGTTGCATTGGTCGAAATGGCGCTTTAAGAGCAGGAGAGACTGTTACTGAACAAACACTCAATAGCATTGAGTACTATCAGAATGTAGAGCTACCCTATTGGCCTGAATATAATTTTTTCAATGGAAATATCCTAAAGAACAGGGTTGTATTATAATCGGGGACTAGACTATTTGACATTCAATGTTCTTTTTCCACAAATGAGTCTTGCGAAATGGGGGTCGTCTTATAATCAGAGTCGTCTTATATTTGGGACAATGCGGTTTTTAACACTTAACTCACTTTAATGAAAAGATATAACACTTCCACCACCTTGAAGTAGGTTTGGGTACACATGTTGGCACATCAACCCAGTAATCCTCGTCAAACCAACATTTCCAAGACATGATGAGTGATTTACAATAATCATTGGAAGTAGGACATTGCTAGGAGATGAAAACGGCAATACAGCAAAACACCATGATTATGAAATGACAGACTCAAATGGTGTGTTTTGCTGCAGTGTGTAATCAGCCTCTAAAGGTCCAAAGGTCTGTTGATTTTCCTATACAGTAAATATCAGTGGTGGAAAGTAACCAAATACATTTACTTAAGTACGGTACTTAAGTACAATTTTGAGGTACTTTTACTTCTATTCCACTACATTTCAGAGGCAAATATTGTACGTTTACTCCATTTCGACCAATGCAACGCGTTGTGAGCTTGTAGATATTAGCTTGTAAGTCAGGAGTTGATGACAGGAGTGGACAGTAAAAGTAAAAAGACAAATGGTGCTTGCTGCACCCTGCTGGGCAAGAAGTTTGATCTATAGAGCGTCGCAGTCCCGCCCCCTCGAGAGACCCGGAAAATAATTCCACGTTCATTTTCCTCATAGACTTTTCAAAAAGTATTTATTTAAAGACGTTTCATGATTTGTCACAACTCAAATTGGCTTTGTACGACGCTTAAAAGGTCTTTAAATAAATACTTTTTGAAATGTTTACGGGGAAAATGCATTGGGAATTATTTCCTGGGCCTGGCGTCGTCATGAAAGGGGGCGGGACTGCGACGCTCTATAGTGAAAAGACTATTTTATTATTTATTTATTATTTGATATGGATAATTATAGCATAACATTTAGTTGTAATTCATCATTACATTGTAGTATTGACATGTCAGTACCTTTTCCACCACTGGTAAATATTTTTTAATACATTTTTGAGAACCTTTATTCAGCATCTATGTGTGTGTGTGTGTGTGTGTGTGTGTGTGTGTGTGTGTGTGTGTGTGTGTGTGTGTGTGTGTGTGTGTGTGTGTGTGTGTGCGTGTGCGTGTGTGTCGTCTTTGCTATAATTGGCAGCCGCCATATATGGCAGAGAGATGGAGACGCTGCTATACTTACCCATAGAGTACCGAGTGACATGCTTATTGTATCATTAAGACATATTATGCCATGATTATTTGAATGTAACCTTACCTATGCTCTCCTTCATGTGGACATGAATAAATTGTTAAAATGTGTGCGTGTGTCCACTGTCCAGTAGGTATTATAACTGCGTGCCGTTCTCCGGCGGTGTGTATGTGGGACCGGTGAAGATGTGCCAGCCCAGAGTCAAGACCTTCGAAGAGTATCCTCTGGAGATGCACGCCAAATGTCCACAAGTAAGCCCCGCCCTCGCGCTCATTGACAATCATCCAACAGCCAGTGAGAATCAAGGGCTGGAAATGTCCGTTTAGAACAGTGGTGCCCATAAACGTTGGAGGCCCAGACGAGAAATTAGACGTTTGCCCCGGGAACCGGGACCCATCTACAAGCGCACGACACGTCACAAGCTTGTAGATCTGCTACTTTCACTACTTCTCAATTATTATTTTTAATTTATGGAATTCCTTAGATTTGTTTGTTTCTTTTTTTCTTTTCTTTTTTGAAACTTTTGAAATTTGTGTTCTGTGACCCACAAATGGGTCCCTAGCCAGTGTTTGGTAACCAGTGGTTTAGAACATGCTATTATGCGATATGTCAAAAAGTGTGGGCACGTTCGTAAATACTGCACCGGAGCATATTCTCCTATTAGTTTGCATTGCACAGTGCGCTCAGTGTGCCATTTCCGAACGCGCCCTATATGTTATGTCTCCGGACATCATTTCACTGTCATCTCATCTGCATGGTTGGTTGGCTTTCAAAACTTATTATTATTAAGTATAAGTATTTGATCCTCTGCTGTCTCTCTCTGCTCAGGACAGCCAGACAGACAGTGGCATGGTTTTGGCCTCAGAAGAATTTGAAAGACTCGAACAGCAGCACAGGGGTGCTATCAGGTACGTCACAGAAGAACCACTACCACCCACAACTATCTCTGTTTGGCTTCAATGAATAGTTGATGTTTGTTTACATTGTTGTTTATGCTGCTCTAGCAGAGATATCGTCTCTGTCGGGTGGAAACTGTTACTTTTCACGATTCAAATTTGTGTCGCTGCGTGCCACATTTCAAGCTCACAGATATGCTACTTTTGATGCTTTTGTGTCACACTCTAGTATGATCAAGATAAGAGGTTTCTGCCTGACAGCAACAATATGTTTTTCTCTTCACACTCTAAATTAATTTGCTTGATTAAAGCGGCAATCTGTAACTTCTTTCCTGTCGTATCCACAGTCTGAACCATTACACACATGCTTCATGTCGTTGCCAACTGGCAGAAACCTTGTATATCCACATTTAAATATTTTTTTCATAAATGAATGCCCTACTTTGTCGTTTGAGAGACGTACAAAAGTGGAAGTGAAAGTTATGTGGGTTTTATGAATATTCAAGTATTAAGAAGAGTCTTAAGTTAACTACTACATTGGATCCTCTTTTTTCCATCTCCTGAAAAGTGATAGTTTTAAGGCAAGTTTCCACCCAACAGTGCGCATTATAATTCAGTTTCCTAAACACACCCTTCAATGACTTTGAGTTTGTTTTCTGTCCTTTCCTTGCTAATTAGATTAATTTGGGAGAAACGGCAGTAATTAGTAATCAAGTAATTAGTAATCAAGCTCACAGTTTCTCGTAGGGCTTAATGTTAACCGCTGTGCTCCACTGGACCGCTAAGTCCAATAAAACCACCTGTCAGTGAGAAAGGCGCAAACGTTCACTGACTTACCTCCAGTGGTGGAAAGTAACTAAGTAAAAATATTTGAGTTCATTTCAACTCTCAGCAAGCAGATGAAACAAACGCCACGCGTGAAAGTACAGCCAGTGCCAGTAGAAGTGCCGGGCAATTGTCGGGGTCGCCGTAACCTTGGCGTGCCATTAGGGAACCACAGTTGCAAATGACTATTTATTTTAGCGCTCTACAGTCGCTCTACAGTCAGGAAATAAGGCAACAAATCCACCATCATGAAACAGTTATCAGAATTAATTGTGTGCGCGTGCTTGTCTACAGACCCTATCCCCAGTGCCAGGAGCTTGCTTGCTTTTTGTGGTAAACGGTTTAGTTTAGCTGCCTTATAGAGGTATATTTCACTGTGACATTCATACATGATGCGTTTGCCTCTGCCAGTGTGCAACGTATGCTTATGAGCCATACAGTGCATAATATTGACCGCTCAGAAATAATGATGGGTACAAGCTAAATACAAAAACTATACAAACTAAATCACTGTTTCCCAAACACTGGGTCGTTACCCATTTGTGGGTCACGCACACATTTATATGGGTCTCTTTATTTTTTCAAAACATTTTCTAAAAACATTCCCTAAAAAAACATGCATTAAAAACAAAATTCAATGATTTTGTTCAGTAATGTCATGAAGAAAAATCAAATAAATTCCACAAATTAGCAAACAAATGTTTAAGAAGTAGTGAAAAAGTCTGCAGTGCGAAGTGACGTGCTGTGAGCTTGTAGATCTGCTATTTTCACTAGTTTGTGTCCCGGGCAAACTTCTAATTTCTTTTTTGGGTCTCAACCTGAAATTTGAGCTGAGCCACTGAGCCATGGAACGCCTAGGGATCCCCAAGGACCAAGTTACTAATGTTGCTCTGAAGTGGGAAGTCTGGAGCTCTATGCTGGAGCTGTTGCCCCGCGACCCAACTCCGGATAATCAGTTGAAGATGGATGGATTGATGGATGAACTAATGCTTCTGTTTTGTCCCGGCAGTAGCAGCAGTACGGAGCACCTGACGGGCCCGGGCTTCCATGATTCCCCGGGAGGCCTCGCGGCCGGCGGCGGCGGCGCCGGGAGCTTCCGCCAGCGCCCGGCCTTCCTGAGCCAGCTGTCCGGACAGACCTTTTACAACAACGAGTACGGACAGCTGTCCGAGGAGGGCCTCATCTGTGACTTCTTCACCTCGCCGCCGGAGCCCGCCCCAAACCCATGCCCGCTGAACTCCGACCTGTAACCCAGTCCATTCTCAGCCCTTTTTTCATCTAAAAAGCCAAAGATCACAGAGCGGTGACTGTGAGACCTCGGTTTGGAGGCAGAACAACGTTTTAAACATGTTGCACAAAATCTTTTTTTTTAAATTTTATTGCAAAAATAGTTGCTGTTTTTTCACTCTTCGTCGTATGAGAAGCATAAAGGGGCTGAAGTGATTTAGCGTGTTTGAAAAACAAGATTGTGCGAGCGCACCTGCGCGTGTGTGTATGTGTATGTGTGCCTGTGTACATGAGAGCGTGCATGCACATGAAGGTTGGGGGGGGGGGGGGGTCTCAGCTTGTGTCAGATGTAAGAAGGAAGAATTGTTGGGAATCAATGCCATTTCGTTGCTGTCCGGCAGAAACCTCTTATATCCATATTCAACTTCTACATGTTCTTGTAAATGAACTACTTGATCATACTACAGCGTAGCATAAAAGCATCAAAAGTAGCAGATCCGCAAACGCAAAAGCTCGAAAAGCAGCGCAACACACTGCATTTTGAGCTTGTAGATCTGCTACTTTTGCTACATTTTGAATTTCAATCCTGAAAAATAACAGTTTTGGACATATGAGGTTTCCACCCGACAGAGACAATATCAAAGTGTCAGTGAGCCTGATCTACACTGTAAGAAAATACAAATTCTCAGTGTTAATCTAACTCTGAGAGTGTACAAATGGAACCATCTGTATGTGCTCTCTCAGAGATAACAACAGACCTGTTAACGTCCATTTTGGACCCCTGGTGGTCCAACCCATAGATATTTTAAAAAAATAGATGCCTCACTGGCCGCTGCAGTTCATTGGAGCGACGTGTCTCCAATGAAGGCTCGCTGTCTCGCTGTCACTCAAGTGACTACTGGCCAATCAAAGCGCGTCTTTTCCGGGACTTATTTTACGCACGCGGAAGCTTGACAAGCTTCCACTCATGCATCACAAGGAATCTCGGGAAAATTGTGCCTTGGATTTTGACACGGCCCCCAGAGCCGGAAGAGGCGTCTACGTTTATATGTCTATGGTCCAAGTCACTCCAACCTATCCTTGATAGCCCAGGAGGGCATCATCATAAGCAGTGGTGGAAAAAGTACTCGCATTGTTTACCTTTAGTAAATGCACCAATACTGCAGTGTATACACAAGCTCACAATGTCACAATTGTGGCTCTAAGTGGTGTATGTTTTGTAATCAAAGTAACTAGTAACTAAAGTTGTCAAATAATTGTAGTGGAGTAAAAGTAAGATATTTGCCTCTAAAAAGTAGTGGGGTAGAAGTAAAAGTACTGAAAACTTTACATACTCAAGTAAAGTACAAATACTTAAAAATTGTACTTATGCACAGTATTTAAGTAAATGTGCTTAGTTACTTTCCACCACTGAATAGAACCAGAACCACTGACCACGCTGTGGAGTCTCAGGCTGAGGCAGGTCTGTCAGTGTTTCAAACATCTTCGTAAAAGCACTGATATTTATGGCTCTGTTAACTGAACATGTGCAGTGTTGTTAACGTACAGTATTTGGTCAGGTTCTGGAGTTGTTTCCATGCGCTATACGGCTCTGTTTCATGTTCTGGAGTTGTTTCCATGCGCTATACGGCTCGGTTTCAGGTTCTGGAGTTGTTTCCATGCGCTATACGACAGGTTCTGGAGTTGTTTCCATGCGCTACACGGCTCGGTTTCGGATACGTTTCTCAGAACATAATTTGTGCCCTGCTCAGGAGCTAACCCTGAGTTCTGGGAACTCCGAATTTGTGCTTTGTTCACAAAGTTTGTAGATTATTACTATTTTCTATATTATATAAGTTGTTGCTTTTTTTTTATATCGTACCTCGCCCGTAAGGGGCTGTTCTGCCTTTGGGTGGTTCTGCCTTAACTGGAAAACGTGAACAAGAAGAAAACATCTTAAGAAGTTGATGGGTTTTGGAAGGTTTCAGTTTATGGAAGATTCTGGGTTTTCGGGGAAAAAATTGAGCCATTTGCGTTTTGCCTTTATTGATAGATTACAGTAGTTTGACAGCAAAGGGGGAGAGAGCTGGGGGGAAGACACGCAGCAAAGGTCGTCGGGATCGGGACTTGAACCCGCGACATGCTGTCCGGCTGGATTAACAGCCTAGGTGCCAGGACCGCTCGGCCGGCCCAGACCGCAAATATACATTTTAACACTGATCTTCATGGGGGTACAAAATCCTTTCAAACATATATACATTTGGGGGTCCTTGACGTGGAAATGTTTGAGAACCACTGCCCTAGATCCCTCTGAACTGACCAGCTGTTCAAACATCTCAATGCCCTTCTTGTATTTGGACTGCGTTGCCTTTGAAATAAATGGACTGAGCTTAATGTGCCTGAAGTTTCCATAACCAGCCACTGGATGGCACCATTACGTCAAAAACAAAGTATTTTTTAATTCCTCCAGTTATATTTTTTATTCTCCTTCCTTTGTTTATTTGTACAAAATGTGTCCCATATGGGAAAGAAATAAAGCAATATTACTTCTTTATGAAAGCTGTCATTTTAATCTTGGTCTCTTTAGAATAATAAATTAGAATAATAAATAGGAGATAGATTGTGGAGAACACTTATAGGGAAGGGTTCATATAGTTCAGTGGTTCCCAAAGTGGGGTCTGGGGACCCCCAGGGGTCCTTGAGGGAGTTCCAGGGGGTCCCCAGCTAAATGATAGTTAGGAACCAAATCGACCCTCATGGGTCTGTAACTCAGAGTGTACAAATGGAACCAAATGGACCCTCTCAGAGTAAAATTAACATTGATTTTACAATATGAATTGAGGTCCCAGAGGTAGAAATGCTGATATGATATGATGATATATGCGCGTGTGGACGAGAGGGCGGCGACAGTGGAATGGTGAGAATGCAAGGAGTAGCGATGTAGTCGTTTGATGAAGGCGTTTAAATACTTGGGGTCAACTATCCGAATATGATATTAAAATAAACCTTTTTGTTGCCACCTGACTTCTCTGGTGCGATATAGCCTGTTTAGATAAACAACAACACATAAAGGTATGAAGACAATGGGGGTCACATTCAGTGGCAGATTTTGTGTCATTATATTGTGCTAAACAACACAACAACGGAACAATAGACATGTGTGCCCCGAGGCATGCTGGGAAGTCCCTATGCTGTCCAATGCACAAATGGGACACTAGGCTATTTATGCTGATTACTTGGCTATGAACTCCTATATTAACCTATATTAACCAAACATACATATGTATCTAAATTGCATAATTTATCTGCAATATTATTATTAATATTACCCTTATTATTATTATTGCGACCGTAGCTCGCAGATTACTATGAAAACCTGCAAAACCCGTCCGACAGTCGTGTCACGCCTCCATATGGTTATCAGTCCATCAGGCCTTGTGACATCACGTCTCCATATATGGCCTTCTTCATATATGAAGATCATGACACTGACCTCATCAAACCCTGGATAGCCATACATGGAGAAGACTGGATCACCACCTACTGTAGATCTGCATATGGAGCCGGCCAGCATCTATACACCTAACCTCAAACCCTTAAATCTCTATGGAGCTGACCTGTTCTTCCATTATGTTGATCCTCCCCACCCGACCCGTCCTTCCTCTTCGATGTCTCCCTTTTGACTGATACCTGTCCATTCAACAGGCCCGCAGATTAAGGCCCGGCCCTACCTGGGCCCTCATCAAACCCTGTACACTCAAGACACTGCCCCCGCTGCCACCCTTAGAACTCCATATATGGAGTTGACCTGTTTTGACATCTGACCTCATCAAACCCTGTACAGTCAAGACACGCTCCATATATGGCTAGACCTCATCAAACCATGTACACTCAAGACACTGCCCCCGCTGCCACCCTTAGATCTCCATATATGGAGCTGACCTGTTTTGACATCTGACCTCATCAAACCCTGTACAGTGTACACTCATGACCCGCTCCATATATGGCCAGTACAGAATTCATTCCATATTTTGATCTGACCCCCCATGCCAAAGTTCAAACAGCAGTTTGCCGTCACCCAGACAGATGCCCTCAGGGGGTCTTACTGGTTATAATATAATTATGTCTGTTGTTCAGATATGCAGATTAGCTCATTAAATATGCACAATACAAACATTTCCTTATAGAAAATTGGATTGGAATTGGATTCTACTGCAAAATGACCATGCGATCAACTGAGAAAGTTAACAACATGAACCCTAGTTAAGTCTAGGATCTGGCTAAGATATGTATATGCACTTAACTTAGGAGAGAATATCTCAACTGTTCTTGGCTAATATGACCCCCGCGAACAACTTGGGAACTATGGCTAATTCTCTATCTGGGACGAAATATCTGAAAATGACCACACCCTTTTTTAAATGGCCGCTAGTTGAAACATGGCTCTAACTTCTAAATCGTTGGAGCTACAGATTTTGCTGAAAATGTTCAGAATACTCATGTTTAAATACTCAATAGATGAATAGACCATATGCACACGGCGGTCATCTTTCCAGTTAATGGCAGTGTGGAAACTAGCCACAATTTGCCATTGACCACCCATACATATAAACCTAATCTAATTGTATTAAATTATGTCAAACTCACCAACATTGCAGCTGTACAAAAAGCTTGAATGATGCTCTTTCTATCTGCAAAGTGTTTGTTTCATAAAAATCCAACATAGACATGTTGTGAGCCACTTTATGTCAAGAAATTCCAGAAAGTGTCAGGGTTTGGAAGCGCTCCCTTTCAGTAACACAGCATCCTGCTGCCTCCTGCATTATGTGCTAATTCAAAACAGGTGGTACACATGGGCCAGTGATTATTCAATGAGCGCTTCCAAACTCCAATACTTAGAAAAAGATCACCTGCAAGGAATTTCTTGACATAAAGTAGCTCATAACATATCTACCGTGGATTTTTATTAAACAAACAATTTGCAGATAGAAAGAGGATAATTAAAGCTTTTCGTACAGCTGCAATGTTGGTGAGTTTGACATAATTTAATACAATTAGATTGGACTATGACGGTTTGGATGTATGGATGGTCATTGGCAAATTGTGGCTAGTTTCCACCCTGCCATTAACTTGTGGAAAGATGACCGCCGTGTGCATATGGTATTGAGTATTCACTATTCAAACATGAGTATTCTGAACATTTTGAGCATCTCAGAAAATCTGTAGCTCCAACGATTTAGAAGTTAGAGCCATGTTTCAACTAGCGGTCATTTTAAATAGGATGTGGTCATTTTCAGGTATTTCGTCCCGGATAGAGAATTAGCCATAGTTCCCAAGTTGTTCACGGTGTGTGTGTGTGTGTGGGGAGGGGGGGGGGGGGGGGGGGCTGTTTGGCTGGCTGTCTGACTGCCTCTCACACCCCCTATACATACAAACAAGTCTGTCTGTCTGTCTGTCTGTCTGTCTGTCTGTCTCTCTGCCTGGGGAGCTTTAGATTTACGATGGCTGGTGTTTTTGTTTAGGGTGTGACATCATCTGGCCGTAGAGAAGGTTCAGGATAGGAGAGAGCAGGATGCCAGGCATTCCTAGAATATTCCACACAGGATCTCATTCCTGCCTGGGAACACGAGCCGCTAGCTCCACTGAGTGGAAAAATACAGCCTTTGTTCACTGCATGGCCCTCCTTCCATTAGGCCTCATCTGGGCTATAGTGTGTCGGTGGATGTGTGTGAATTAAGGCTACATTATATGCTGTTTTTCCCCCAAAAGACCACTCTTTTTATGAATTGGTGTGCTGAATTACAATGGACCAGAAAGTTCAGCTTTGTGTGTTTAGGAGACTGACAGTGGTGTAAGGTTGTTGTTTTGTTTTTCTTGTTTGTTTACGTATGTAATACCACAAAGTAGAAATAGTCCAAAAGTATAGTGCCGTCAAAATAGTAATGTTAACTTAATGAATGTTGCATTACATGATGTGCTGCTGCATGGTATGCTAACCTATAATAATAACATAATAATTGATCAGTTGATGTTTTGTATGAATACTTTAAATCCTCAAAGTAAAGAAAGACCAATACGTAGTCTGTCAAGTAGCCAGGCATCAACTACAAAATTATGTCGACCATTCTGAAATCTGAACTTCAGGTGCAGGGTCTCACAGCTTGCACCCCTGAGATGTTCTTACTATATGTGAGGGAAAGGAAAGGAAAGGAAAGGAAAGGAAAGGAAAGGAAAGGTACTATGTTTACCCAGGGTAACTGGACTAAGCTCAATAACTTGTTTACAGCTAGGCCCTGCTCATAGAACATTTCATGGTAGAGGTTCAATGCCTTGTCCAAGGGCAC
Organism: Protomyctophum parallelum; assembly: GCF_964188405.1. NCBI lineage: Eukaryota > Metazoa > Chordata > Actinopteri > Myctophiformes > Myctophidae > Protomyctophum > Protomyctophum parallelum. The sequence goes on from NC_139711.1 coordinate 12,673,503, forward strand.
TTCAGCGGTGGTAATTTTAACGTGCCGGACCGGGGATACGAACTAGCGACCTTCCGATATCAAGACCGCTCCGCAAACCGTTCGGCCACCACTGCCTCAGAGAAGTTCGGACAGAACATTGACAGAACATTGGTCAGATGTTCAAGGTTTTGGGTGTGATTTATTTAGTGTTGTTTCTGTGTTCAGCCCAGTTGGCTTCATTCTGCCAGCAGTGAATGTTTTAAAGAGAGGTTGGAGAGGTATAGTCTCACGAGCCAATATAGTGTCCAGGAGGTACAAAAACATCCCTCTGGTAATAGTGACCATGCATAAACATAACCTGTCGCAACAAATGGCAAAACCTCTGTATCTCCGTGACACATGTCGGACCTTTATCCTTATGACCTTATGATTTATGACCTTTATCCAGGTCTAGTAACTAGTAACTGCAGTCAAATAAATGTGGTGAAGTAAGAAAGTAGAAGTATAACATATTTACTCAAGTGAAAAGCACTTGAGCGCACCTAAAAAAAACCCACCTAAACATTTAAGTATACGGTACTTTAGTAAATGTACTTTTCCACAAACACTGATAATATAACTGTATCCATGGCTGTGCTAACAACAGTTTGAGTGAGTTTACCATGAGATAATTCATGTCATGTGTGTTCTGTCACAACAGAGTTGAAAGGCAGTCGTTGAAATCACATGCAAGTTGGTTTATTTCCCCTCCAGCCTCACAACTACAGTCCTTTCATCTGGAACGGTGGAACCAACTCCAAAGCCACCTTGAATAATTTGAATTTCACAGCTCCCCGAAGAGACAGACGCCCTGCACTGTGATAGATCTGCAGAGCACACCTTTAAAACCACTTAGGCCCTATTTTATACGTTTTAAAAAAGGCCGAAAACTAAACTAGTGGAGTTTGAAGATGGAACATTCTGCCCTCTGTTTTTCTCATTTCCACATTTCCACATGATGGGAAATAATCTCAAAAGGAATCATTGTCCCAGTCTTATAGTCTGTGACAAATTGTCTTTATAGTCTCACATATTGATGAGATCCTTGATGGCGGTAGGGAGGTTTTCCCTCTAAACTTATAGGGAAGGTTTGAGAGCATGCTGCATGGAAGTCCATCAACAAAATGAAAGGGCTTGCACACTGAAAGATTCAAACTAAAAAAAGTATTTACTTACAAGTGCAAAAGGTCACACTAAAATGAAAATACAACGTGGATGTTTCGGTCCTCATCAACGAGGATCCCATCATCATCCTTGAAATGTCTTTCAAAAGTTTTTTCAATGTCGTGTGTGTATACAGTAGGCCTATCCTATTTGCTTTATGATGGTGTCACAGAACATTATGGTGTCAAAAATAGCCTATATCTACAAGCTTCCAACGTGTCGCAACGTGTTGTGAGCTTGTAGATCGGCAATGTTAGCGTATTCTCCGAAAATATAGGCATGCTGATTGAAAGTGGCACACACAAACCCCAAAACACTTCATGTCTTGTGTCCCCCAGTGCTCTGTAGGCCTACTTGGTTTCCCCCTCTACACTAAAATCTCTTAAACCAAAAACAGGCGATCAACGATCTCACAACGAGTCGATTTTTCGCCGCCCCCCCCCCCAGACTACTTACTGGACACTGCTAGAGTTCAAGTGGTATAGGCTAGATTTTGCGCTCACTTCCCTCAGGGCTTTACATTCCAGACAGGGTCGCTAGGGAAGGAAGGCACACTTGTAGCGGCTCATACGTAACGTCCTGACATTCCAACGGAGCCATACAGGAGCCTGCATGGGAGACTGTGTTATCACAGCACACATCTCTGCCTGCTCCCTGCGCTCATATCAGCATCCTGTCACGCAGTGGTGGAAAGTATCTAACTTAAACTAACTAATTTATTTACTTACGTACAATTTTGAGGTACTTTTACTTCAAGGTGGTTGCACACTGGACACGTTTTTTCGGAAAACCAACGGAAAAACGCCACTAAACATCCGAAAACGCGTCCAGGGGACCTTTACTGGAGTGTTTTCCAATTGTCTGTACTTTTACTTCTACTCCATTACATCTCAGAGGAAAACTTTTACTTTTACTTTTACTCCAATACAATTATTTGAAAACTTTAGTTACTAGTACTAAATTTGGACTATTATTACAAAACACATTAATCCACTTCAGTAATCAGTCCTATATATATTTTGGTCATTTGAAGATGGCTTGTAGATCGGCTAATTTCAAAAGATCTTTTAGACATTTTGAACTTGAGGAATGGGACATTCTGCACAATTAGTACTTTTACTTTTGGTACTTAAGTACATTTTGATACCATTACTTGTGTAAATTTTTAATTCTGGAAATTTAGTTCTAAAAGAGTATTTCTACATTGCAGTATTGATACTTTTACTTAAGTAAAAACATTTTGTACTTTTTCCACCACTGCTGTCACGCCATCATCACACAGAGCTGCTTATCTGCATGCAAGCTGTGCTCGATAGTGATGCGTACAGATACTCAACTATCAAGAAGGACTTGTGATGTGAGATTAATCGGCAAACACATTGGTATCGGACGATTCTAGGTTGTTTTTTTAATTAATCAGCATCGGTCCGATTAATCAACCGGTCCGATTGTCTTTACAGATAAACAAGCCCAAAGTAACAGCTTGAACAGATCTACAAGCTCACAATATTAGATATAAGGTATTAAAGTAAAATTTGACTTGCCTAAGCCTGCAGTGTGGATACCCTGTACCCTGTACATGTACCCTACATGTACTTTTCATTTTTTTTAATACATATTGAAATCATATCGACATCGGTATTATCGTTTATCGGCCATAACGGCAATTACTTATATCGGATATCTATATCGGCCAAAAGGTCTCATTGGCACATCCCAAATTCATTGGTCACTTGCTTATACACGTGCAGGCAGTGACATGTTGGTGCACTGGGACCAGTTCCACAAAACTGCTGATATAGCACCGAAGTCTGACGTCAATATCGGTAGAGGGCGCAAATCCACGGGTTCATGTACTTTTTATTTGCATTGTAATCCCCATAGGATGATTTTAGTATGCCTCATATAAGAACTGTGTTTGAAAAGTAAACAAATCATCCAGGCCGTTTCACTCATTGATATGAAGAATCAACTGACTCATATATGAGTGAATGACGGTCTTAAACGATACAGAGACACCTCTCTGACAATAACGCAGAGGCGGCTTGTTTATTTCTGGACCACAATGCTTAAGATGACCCCATGCTATTCTCCATAGAGAAATTACTTCCGTGAACCAGGGGAATCGAGGGGATGAGCGAGTGACGTCAGGACTTTGTAGCAACACACAACACAACTACCAGGCAACAAAATAAGAACAAACGATCGAGGCTGAGGAGCGCAGATCCTCGCCAGGCCAGGTGCATATGGAAAAAGTACTCAAATATTGTACGTAAAAGTATCAATATGGCAATGTATAGATGTACTCCTTTATTGCAAGTATTAGTCCCGTATTCAAAATGTAATCAAGTAAAAGTACAAATGTATCGGCATCAAAATTCTAAAAGTAAAAGTACTCATATTGCTGAATGTCCCAAGTCCCAAATGTCCCAAGTTCAAAATGCGTACAAAATCTTTTGTAAATAGACGATCTACAAGCTCACAATGTGTCCCATCGCGACGCATTGTGAGCTCATAGATCTGCTATTTTCAAATGGCCGAAATGTATGTAGGGTACAGTACAGTAACTAGTAACTAAAGTTTTCAAATAATTGTAGAGGAGTAAAAGATTTGGCTCTGAGATGTAGTGCAGTAGAAGTAAAAGTATTGGAAATTGGAAATATGCAAATAAAGTACAAATACTTAAAATTACTTAAATGTATACTTACTTTACACCACTGGGTGTCTATACCCAGGGCCTGCAAAGTTTGCACACCGATGGGTGGCAGTCATATAGTCATAGTCACTTGGAATGGAACCTGTAATATCAGACTGATACATCTTGATCACATCACTCCACAGATAAGATAATATGTAGCCATGTGTGTGAGTTTTGAACAAAATCTGTATTTGTAACACAAAGTGTGGTTTTAATCAAATGCAAAATGGCTGTGAATCTGGCCTACGTGGCAGGTTTTATGGGCCAACATGCAAATTGGCCATTTATAGCGCCGCCATCAGACTGACTGGGAGTGTGCGTGCTGCAGTTTCACACCTATTGATCCAACGGTGGAGGAGATTAGCTATTCACACAGATTAGCTATTCACACAGTGAAACCATAATCCTCTGTCTCTTGGCAAGGCTAACAAGAAAAGTGCAATCCAAATCCCCGCCAGGCCGGCTTGCCTACCCAGGGCTGTGTTGCCACCATGAGGCCAAACATTTGGCAGATATTCTTGGGCCTACACTAGCTCTGGTCTAATTCTGCCCTCGCATGAAATGCAGCCTCTCTTAGCGGGAATATAAAGAACGTTTTACCTACTCACCAATACAAAGACGGGTTGTGTAATTACAGTAAGCCTACCTTCCTTAGTGGATGCACTCTGAGCCCCCCACCACACCGTATAAATGCACTTTTTGGCCAGAAAGGGATTGTTTTCACCGGACAGAAAATATCTTAAAAACAAATATAGTTTATATATAATCTCACTGGTATTATACAACAAACCTTCTTCAGCACAACTGTTAATTCCGTCGACTAAAACTATGACAAACCTTTTTTCACTCACTAAACTAAATTAAGCTTTGATGCCAAAAACTATTTTCTCAGCTGCTGTTGTGTTTACAATGAATACAACGCTAACCTGTACTGATTAGATAGCGAATGACCCTGAGTTGCTTATCTTAGCTTGTTAAAAAAAAAGGTTGTCTTAAAATGGAATCAAAAATATAGGTACTAAAAATATGAATGCATGTTTGAGAATCATTATTTAAAACAATTCATTGGTATTTTAACTAAACCTGTTACATTTTAGTTGACTAAATCAACTGTAGATTTTTTTGTTGACTAAAATCTTATGATATTAATAAGTCAGCTAAAGGTAGACTAAAACCAAAACATTTTTGGTGGCTAAAATATGACTAAAACGTAATTGAATTTTATTCAACAGACTGTGACCAAAACTAAATCAAGATTTGCTGCCAAAATTAACACGGGTCCAAATATTATGTTATTCCCCGTGCACCACGTGGCTGGGTTCACAGAGGACGTGTTGTGAAGCGATGATGTCAGGATGGCGTGCGCGGGGCGACGATGAGGCCGATCTGTGTGTGTGTGTGTGTGTGTGTGTGTGTGTGTGTGTGTGTGTGTGTGTTCTCTCCGTTCACTGACCTCATTTATGACTTAATTTAATCAGTATATTGTAGCTTTAAAATGTGATGTCATGTTGTAGCAGATAACACTTAATGTTGTTGTTTTCTTCTCCTCTTTCTGTGTGTGTGTGTGTGTGTGTGTGTGTGTGTGTGTGTGTGTGTGTGTGTGTGTGTGTGTGTGTGTGTGTGTGTGTGTGTGTGTGTGTGTGTGTGTGTGTGTGTGTGTGTGTGTGTGTGAGAGAGAGAGAGAGAGAGCAGGTTCAAGACAGGTCAGAGGTGACAGCCGTCTGTGTCACAGTTTTCAACTCCCTGACTGTAATCTGACAGGTATCTGTCAGTAATCTGACAGACAGGTAAATCGCGACAATCAACACTTGCCTTCAGGGAGACCTCACTGTGTGCACATCCCATTCCAATACACACACTAATTACACTGGGGATAATTGGGTGGATTGATAGATTGGTGTTATTTTAAAAGAGGGGTTCTCAGCATGGGGGGGGGGGGGGGGGGGTTGTCCATGTCCTAATTTGCATATCAAACTGCGGGTCCTTGAAATTGAGGCTTAGAAGAGAGGTTGAGTATCACTCTTTTAAATCAATCCAGCCAGTGTCAACGGTGTAACAGTGTTCATTCTGACAGCAAATTCTGATTTAGTCTTTTGAATAACACACCATTTAACACACCATTTAGTTTCAGTCCTATTTAGTCATCTGAAATTGTTTAGTCTTAGTCTAGTCTTAGACGACAAAATACAAAATCGTAGTCTTTTAGCTTAGTCAACAAAATTAACACTGCAGTTAAATTAGGCTATAGTGTGTCTGTGTGTGTATTGGAACGGGATGTGCACACAGTGAGGTCACTGGAGACCAAATGTTGATTGTCACGACTTTCCTGTCTGTCAGATTACTGAGAGGTGACGACAACTGTGATACTGACAGCTGTCACCTCTGACAACTTCTATTAAACCCACGCACACACACACACACACACACACACAAACACACACACACACACACACACACACACACACACGCACCAAGAACATAACCTTCCCTTTGGCCTAGCATAGATAAAAACGGACCCCCAACGGGTCAGTGTACGTACGGCTCCAAATGGACGGTCTATGAGTATCATGACCTGTGTCTGTGGCCTAAGAAGGGTTTATTTACTGTATGCCTCTTCCGGTCCCAGGCAGGCATCAGTGTCTGATACATTAGCCAGGCATTGTTCCCTAAAGTATGGTCATTAAAATGACTTTGAGCTTGAGTCAGATCCTTGGTTGGATGACGGAACGGCCAATAAAGTGCAACTGAAGCTGCCAGATAACATTGTGCTGGAAGTGTGTTGCCGCTGTGAAAATTTGAAGAGGGATAAAGATCAGATACACTTTAATGTCCCCGTAGGGACACTCCTTTGAGAGCACATGGTACTCAAACCTTTTAGCTCCAGATACAAAGTCAAGAAATAATATGTCAATCCCCAGGACGCAAACTTAAGTGGCAATACAAATAGCAGATCTACAAGCTTTTAGATTAGCATTTTTCACTACTTCTAACAAGTTTATATCTATAAAAAGTATATCATCTGTCTATAATGTATTTATTTGTTTATATGTATGAAAATCAGTTGAAGAAATAAAATTGTAATTTCTTACACAAATGGGTCCCGATCCATTGTTTGGGAACACTGTAATCTAGATGATGCACAATACAGGGCATTGAGGGCAAAACAATACAACATCAGCATATCGGATGCATTTTTACCACATACAATTAAACGTCCTTTAAAAGTAGGTCGGTTTAGGTTGACCCAGTACTGGCTGTCCTGTCTATAGAAAGGAATGACCTCATTGCGGTCGCTGGTTGGTTGGTTCCCGTGAGCCAAGGCTATCATGGTCTCTCATCTTAACACACACTACAGTCTCGTCCTGATAGTCTTGACATTGTCTCACACTCACGCAGATTGTCACACACACACTTGAAATCGCAGTGGCCCTGTGTCCCTGACCTGGCAATTCACTGAGGGGTTTCTTTTTTTCTCCCCTTCTAGACTCCAGTCTAGAGTCTACCCGTGTCGGATCATAAAAGACCACTAAACTACTCTCTCTCAGACACGCACGCACGCATGCACGCACGCATGCACGCACGCACGCACGCACGCACGCACGCACGCACGCACGCACGCACGCACGCGCACATACACACACACACACACACACACACACACACACACACACACAACCCCCCCCATACACACATGCACGGCTTGCACGCGCATGCATGCACACGCACAACATAGTGCTGTCATCGTAAATCCTAACAGGATGTGTCTCAAGACACAAAGGGGAGTGTGTTGGGTTGTGCGTGCGTGCGTGTGCGCGCATATGTCACCAAACTCCCAGCTTTGCCTGAGAGAGATGAATGGACCCATGGCCCATCATGTGACTGGCTCTGCTTGGCAGTGGTGGGGGGAAAGTACTCACATATATTAGTAGTAGTAGTAGTAAAAGCCAGAAAGTACGAAATGAAATGAAAGTACAAAATGATCAAGATACATAGAGTGCTAAAAGTAAATGTAGCCTATATCATTATGGAGAATGTCCCATGCATTTCAAATGCATTCAAAACCTTTTGAAAATAGCTCACACACACAATGCTAGATTATCAATGCTAGTTCTTTTCAATGGCTGAAATGTATATACCTGTATGCTTCTTTTTTTTAATCCTGAAAAGTAACAGTTTTAGACACCCGACAGAGACGAAATACATTAAAATTGTCATCAAACTGAAGCCGATTTGATACCAAAACAAAGACAGCCCAGTTAAAGGTAGAAAGGCTTGATGTTCAACAGGGACAAATTGAATAAGAAGAAAAACACCATGGGCACTTCAAACGAGACTACCCAAATAAAATACTGGAGTCACTCGACTTTGTCTATTCTGAACTCTTTCTATTTTGCATCTTCCTCTTACTCAGGCCCCCTTTCCACCAAAATAACTTTGGTTCTAGAACTGGTTCCATTCTAACCTTGGTGCTTTCACTGAACCAGCTGCCGTTCTTTGGTTCCAGTTCCGAACCAACTTTTACGGTTCTGAACCAATTCATTTTCAGTGGAAACACTCTGAACTGGTTCAATATTAGGCGGGAAAAAAAGAACCAACCCCGGTGGAAAGTCTCAGTCAGAGTCAAACATATGCTGTCTATAGGCCTATTCATACTCCAGTTTTAGGTGATAACGGTGACCACCGAAATGGTTAGTAAAAACAGAGAGATGTGTTTGGGTGAGCGGTGACTCGCTTTCCACCGCGGAGTGACGGTTGACATGTTGTAGTTTTCGGTCGTCACCTTATCACCTAAAACTGGAGTATGAATAGGCCCTAACCCAGTCGAGTGCTCCAGTATTTTATTTGGGTATATCCTCTTCTTAAGCATGGATATTCTTCTTCTTAACCAATTGATACCATTTATCTCTGACTGGGGCACCCAATCTACACCATAACTCTGCAGTGTTTGAGAGTGGACGAATGGAACCAAATGGACCCGTAAGGGTACGTGTCTGTACACTCTCAGAGTTTACAGACACGTAATGGTCCATATGTAACCCCTGGTGTTCCCCTGGACGGACCCGACGTTGAAAACCCATAGCCATGTGACATCAGGGCACCAGTTTCTCACACATCGTCGATGGTCACAGCCAATGTTTGGCTAATTTGCAACCCCCAAACATTATTTATTTTCCCTTTCAAGGTCTGTCTCCTTCTTAAACGTCCTCCCACCTCCCATTGGACGCACGGTCACAAACAGGCTGGCGTTTTGACGGAGCACTGAAGGTTGAATGCTCTCTTTAGACTGTCACACTTTCTTCCCAAACGCCTTGCAGCTGCCCCTCCATTGTCACCCGGGGAGGGAGGGCTCTCCTCCCTCGCCCATTTCTTTACCTCTCCTCCTGCTGTTGCCCTGGCCTCGCGCTCTGTGTGAGTTCGCACACAGAAGGAGGGAGTGTGGTCCTCACAATGGCAGACGTAATGACATCATGGCTCCGACAAAAACAACAATCCCCGGTCACATTCTCATATGGAGAGGAGGCCGGGATGGGATTCCATCGCATGCGGAGCCAAAGATGCTCTCACAAAAAGGAACCTCTCTGACAACAAGGCGAGCCCCTTGGCCGTTTGTTCACATGCAAATCCAGCAATTGTCTTCCCTTTTAGCCCTAAATGCAACTTCAGTATGTAGGGGCAGTGGTGGGAGAAGGAGTACACCAGATGTCTTTTACTTAAGCACTTGTATCAACAACAATTAACAACACAATATAAAAACAATACCCTATTCAAAAGTAAAAGTATTTCCCATGTGTAAAAGTGTTGGCATGAAATATACTTGCAGTTCAGAGAAAAAGTATTCACATTTCCCAAAATTTGGTTCACAACGCAGCGCAGTGCAAGCTTGTAGATCGGCTATTTTTGAATCACCAAGTATAAATTTAAGATTACTGTAGTTTAGGTTTAATGATCCAAATATTCAAAGTAACTGGGTTTGCAGGTTTGGGTCCTTGCAATAGTGTCATAGAAGAAAACTAAACTCAAATCAGTGTTTATAATATAAATACCGCCCTTACTCAGTCGTGGAAATGTAAGTAGGCCTGTATTTCTTTTATTTAAACTTCTACTCTACTACATCTCAAATATTCTACTTTTTACTCCATTACAATTATTTGAAAGCTTTAGTCGAATTGAATTGAAAAGGGTGGACCCTATTGTAAACAAGTGTATTGCTTTATGGTGTCCTCCACAGTTAACAGTTTTTGTATTGAGTTGTGCGTGAAATCTATTGTAATTCTCCAAACTGTTAATAAATACTTCAATCAATCAACTAGCCAATCCAATTCAAAATGAGAAAACTTGGTCATGTACAGTTCAGTATCGTTATTCTGCTGATGGTTATTGTCAGTCACAGTCACAGACGTTTGCCTGTTTTGTTTGTCTTGTATTTCTATGTGCTCTGTTCATGCTAGTTTTCATAGTTCCATGTTCATGTCTTCCCCAGCCCTTGTGTATATTAGTCTTGTTCCCCAATCAGTCCTTGTCATTGTTTAGTGTCGCATTATGTTGGTTTATGTTTGCGATGTCTTTTCACCTGTATTAAAACACCTGGCTGATCAAAATCCACCTTTCAGGAGGCCAAAGAGGGAGGTAAATATCACTTTCTCACAGAAAGGTGATGGTGTTAACTGCCTTTATCCCCTTTCCCCCTACTCATACATAGTGTTTTATATTTGTTTATGATATTGTATTTTGGTGTTATTTTTTATGCTATGTTGATGAATTGAATACATAGAACCTCAATGGAAACAAGTCCTCAGGACTATTTGGGGTTATCCTTTAATTTAGACGAACTGTACTCGTCTCGTGCTATTTGCATTTCTGACTAATAAAGTATTCAGTCAATCAAGTTAAAATTATGACAACTGAAAACTATTATTCTATTTTTCATGCGAATGGCTACCGCCGCTACACTATTTGTGACCATTTGCACTCAGACCAATTATATAGTAGCTTTATACTATGTTACTGTCTCTTGGTCTAGACTTTTAACAATGTTGAGAGCTCACACACAAATATTTTCACACACTATTTGCACCTGTCATCGTGAGGTTGATTCATTTTTCGAGCATGATGTACTGAATATACTACATTTGAGCAACACACGAAACGGAAGACAAGCGAGTACAAAAGTCAGGGAATTTATTCAGTGGTATCAAAAACAGTATTAAACGTACATATCAAAAAAATAGATATGATAATGAAATATATTAATTTAGTTCAATAAATATGTCAGAAAACAGTCTGAGGATTCTGTGGCCCCCATTTTTAGTGCTTTCGGGGGTGATGTCTTCATCCCAGGACTGCGCTACACAGTACAGAAACATGAGGTATTTGATGGTTGCTTTCCCCAATGCATCAGGATCGTCAAGGAGTTCGTTAAGTTGCTTTGAAAGGCAGTTTACGGCATTTGAATTGTAAAAACAAAACAAGTCTGCCAGGCATTCACAAGTGAAAGAGTTGGGTACATTCATTGTTCATCAAATGGAGAAGTTTGATGGGTTATTTCCATGTCTGCGGCTAAGTTTTGGCAAAAAATTAAATAAATAAATAAAGAGTCTGTTATGCTTCCTTTGGCCAGCTCGGAAAGCAAATTTGAAAATATCAGTCACAATTCCTGAGACGAAAGTGAATCAAAAGGCCTCTTCCACAATGTAATTGTAAGTCTTGATTATGATTATCTAAAGCAGATACCTTCATTATGTCATCCATACAAAAAAGGGAAAAAGATCGTTGAATAAAGACTACTTAAATACTTTTTAACTTCCTGATTTATGAATTACTTTAACCACAGCTATAACGCCCTCTAGGATCGGCTGGGTGTCAGTCATTCAACATCCACAAAGGAAGCGGCGTCAACAAACAATACTGCTTAACGGTAGCAACAAAACTCCTCGCTCTTGAAATGAAATGATGGGGTCAACCCAGATTGTTCAGATTCGGCCAGCAATTGACCCGTGGTTATCGCAGTTTGGTATGCATTAGGCCACGGACCCCAATGAGAGTGTACGAAACGGAACCAGGTTCCATTCGCACACCCCCTGGAACCCCCTCACGGACCCGACTTTGAGAACCACTGGCATAGACGGACCACAAACTTGGCACCTTGGGTGTGTCCCTGGGCAATGCCTCCCCTCGTCCCCCATTTTTAAGTCCAGTGATACCAGCATCACCACATCAAGTGCGTGTGTGTGTGTGTGGGGGGAAGTAGGGTGGCACTACTAGTCAGTTAAGAGTCTCTTTAGAGTCCGTTCAGCAGCTGGGGGAGGTGGTGATGGGGCTGTGCAGGAAGGACAGCTGACCGGCGGAAGAGTGCACCGGGATGGACACGGGGAAGTTGAAGACCGTGCTGCTGTTGCCGATGGCGGGGCTTCCCGCCTCCGAGGAGCAGGTGGAGGAGGCCAGCACCTGGGACTCGAACTGCAGCAGCTGGCCCATGAAGCTGAAGTTGGGCGAGATGATGCTCCGCCGCTGCTTGACGAACTCGAAGGCCTCGTCCAGCTTCACGCGGTTGGTGCGCATGAGGTAGGCCAGGCAAATGGTGGCCGAGCGGGAGATGCCCGCCTGGCAGTGCACGAACACGCGGCCGCCTTTGTTCCGTATCGAGTCTGCAGGGAGGGAGGAAGGAAAGACATGGTTAGTACAAAATCAAATGTTTCATTAGGTGACACAATGTATCAGAACATACTTGGGCTGGGCAATTAACTGAAAACATTGAGCACTTTCTCTTGCGAAAATAGGTGAACAATCGTTTATTAATATTAATAGAGGTAACAAATTTGGAACACTCATGATGAAGATATGAAGTTGAGATGAAGTGATATCGCCCGGCCCTCGTATCAGAATAGTAATTATGTTTAGCTGCAGACAGCTGTCAACGCCGGGAGGAAGTAACAGGCAAGGAATAACAACCCCCAGACTTCTCAGTTGCTATACAAATTCAGCGGTGATACTATACTAGCTAGCGGCTCTGTCTCATTAAGCCACAGGAAGAGCAGTTTAATAGGGGCGACACGGTGGGGGCTCGTGGGAGCTCTGTTCCCCAAGGAGACAAGCTGAATGGACAAAGGTAGGGGGACAGTCCCCCCACTGGGGCTATTGATCTGGGAGGAAGGCCGCCAGGGAGTGTGGAGAAGCTGCCTTTTGTTCCCCTCGAGAACAAAGACTGGCACAGAGGGGGCCATTCAAGGCACCGCCAGCCACTGCCCCCCCCCCCCCCCAGTAGATTGGGGGAAACAGGCTTTCGATTCAACATTAAGGGGGGGAGCGATGATGTAACTGCTATTGTCGGGGATCAGATAGCCAGCTGGTCAATTTTTGGAGGGAACTTTTAAATTGTAAATGCAAGTCACTGCCTGCATCATGGAGTGAAGGAAGGGGGGTTATCTTATTCAACAACCACAGTTTCAACAGCTGTGGTCAGAAATTGCATTTTGGCCGTTGAGAGCTGTGGAGGCGTGCAGGGACTTGACTAGGGTGACCATATTATCTAAAGCCCAAACTGGTACCCTAATCACTTTAATTCGATTTCACAAATATAAAAAATAGACGATTTACAAGCTTGCACGATCCTAGTCTAAGTTGTAAGAGCTGTGGAGGCATGAGGGGGGACTTGACAGTGACACTCACCGATAAACTCGATGGCCTCGTTGAACCAGGAGCTGATGTCGGCTTTGTAGTTGTCCTCCACCGGGATGCTCTTGTAGACGAAGGCATCTTCGAAGTGGTTGGGACAGTTGGCGGAGACGTTGATCAGGGCCGTGATGCCCAGCATATCCAGCATGTCCTTTCTGGAGGCGTGGTACGCGCTGCCAAGGTACAGGAAGGGTAAAATCTCCACCGGGCCTCCCTAGAAAACACAAAACGAATCAAATACTGATCAGTCACACGAGCTACGTTTTTCCCACAAAAGCAAAGAAACAATTACTCTGCTCTCATTTAACAATGTAGGTATCAATTGGGGGTAAATAACATACCTGATCGTATAGAGGCGTGTTGCACGGACTACAGCTGGCGGTGTCAGGGTGGCTGGCACTCAGGGGTAAGTTCAGCCCTTGCGGGGGTGACGGTTTGGTGCACAGCTCAGGATACTCAGACGAGAAGGTTTCGAAGCCACCTAAACGAAGAAACAGGCGTCACGGAAAGATTAGAAAATGGACAGTTGCACTATATTGCAGTCGAATAAATACCTCAGCCTAAAGAAAGTGACAAGTGTTGATCATGTGCGTCTATTTTGGCAGTGTTTACTCTGGGGTTTGGTTTGGCATCACAGCTGGTGTGTGGTGACAGCTGTAAGCCACATTTGTTGTCCTTCAGTTGTTAGGATACAGACACACACCAGACAAGTCCAACTATAAACTAACTAGACCTACGGAATATTAATATATGGCATTGGTTCTCAAAGTGAGGCTGTAAATCTGAGAGCTTACAAATGGAATAAAAATGGACCCTTATGTAACTCTTGGGAGTTAAGTTAAGGGGGTACACATGGCCAAATGCAGTGGTTCTCAAAGTGGGGTCCAGGGACTCTCTGGGTTCCTTGAGGGCGTTCCAAATTGGGCCTGTAACTCTGAGAGTGTGCAAATGGCAACAAATGCCTTGTTATGGGTCCATGTGTACGCTCTCAGAGTTACGAGGGCCTTTTTGAAAACCACTGCCTACTACTAAATTGGAAATAAATAAACATGTTTGTTGTTTGAGTACTGACTGTGATGTAATAATATGGGACCTCTCTCTGTGATATATTGTGTTAATTTGTTATGCTATGTAATGTTGATTAATTGAATACATGATAGGACCACAATGTGAACACTTGAAGTCCCCAGAACTTTTTTGTGTTATCCTTTCAGCCTTTACTACCACGTAGCCTACCGCCACGTGCTGACTGTTTTATACATTCCTGGCTAATACAGTACGTATTCAATCAATCAGTCAACAACTTCTGGTCTATAAATCTAATTACCTTTGAGGAAGAACGCGGTCGTGGCGCCTCTCGCGTCTCTCCGCAGGGCCGTGACGGCCAGCATCAGGGTGGCGTCCTTCTTCACCTGGCCAAAGTCTGAGCTGCGGTCGTCCAGGAACACCACGGAGCGGTACTCCCCGGACAGAAGCCGGCTGCGCGTGTCCTCGTTGGGCACGATGTGCTCGAGTCCCAGGCCGCCCCTGGCCCTGCGGCGCACGATGGTGCTGAAGCGCACGTTGGCCGACCCGGGGATGTGCGACGAGTTGAAGCTGAAGAACGAGCGGCAGTCCAGCACCAGGCAGGAGCAGCAGCCCGGCTCCTTGTCCTCCAGGAGGAAGCCGCGGAGGGACGCGCAGTCGATGGCGGGGATCACCTCCATTATGACCATAGTAGAAGTGGTAGGACGGCGGGGTGGTGATGGCAGTATTACCGGTAGATCCAAATGCATATACAGCCGAGCTTTTTCCCCCTTCTTTTTTTCTTGCTCAGAGACCCGGTGATGATCTTTCAAATAGAAACTTATAATAAATGTTTCGCGAAAGTAGATTATTTTGTTCTGATAAACTTGTAATTTGTATAGATCCCAAATAAAACTCAAACCTCTAGTTTGAGGAAATTAAAATAAAAAATTAAATCCTAAAAAGTCAGTAGCTTAAAATGTGTCCCAAATTGATCCTCCTCCTCTCTTGTTTACGATTATTGATCTTTTAATAATATTATTTACTTGGTTGTCTAGCCTATTGAGGTTTTCAAACTAGAGATCGTTGCTTTTCCTAACCACACAGCTCTTTGTAAAGCCTTTTATACAGGCAGCCTCTCCTTGTGAATGAGAGGACAAGGCGTCATAGCCCCGCCCCCTGGCACCTTGCCAGTGCCTACGTCATCGTGATCGTGTGTGCCGTGTTGTGTTGTGTACCGTTGAGCCAAGTACTCTCGGCCGAGAGTAGACCTGACAGACAGCCGTTGGTATCAGATTGGTATCTAGCCTATCGAGTCGACATAATCCCAATGGATCCAGGGCCAGGCAGGCTGCAAAAAAAAGCCTAATCTTGTCAATACACATAAAAAATAACGTGTGTATTGTTATTTTTATTTAATGCCCAAAGAAAGTTCTGAATCTATAGCAAAAAGGGTTCCCATAATAACTTCCCAAACGTTTCAGGCCTACAATCATAATTTATTTGAACTGGGGACCCCCCACGGCTCTACCCTGACACACATAGAATTGTAGGAGTAGAGGCATTACATTTTGTTTGACTCGGTTCAACTGGCCTACATAATCTTGTGAAAATAATATAGGTTACTTTTTTTTTTTACATAGTAATGGTATTATTATTAGTACTTTTTTATTTATTTTCATTTTAGCGGTATTAAAATATATTAAAAGTCCTCAAATTGGCACCCTGGCCTGTATACACTCATACTGTATGTTGGTGTGTTAAAGGACCACTTCACCACTTTTCAACCTATCTTCATATCCTCAGTAATAATCATGAAAAAATGGCACGATTTTTTTCTACTCAGTCTGTGTCTCATAGGACGGCTGTGGACAGTTTAGAAACCGTCTTCCAGTGACATCATCATTAGGCAGATTTATTTTTAAACAAGATTTATTTTACAAAAATATTTAGATTTTCATTATCGTGAGAACGGTGGCTTCCATTTTCGCATTGCAACTTTTCAGGACTAGAAAGCCTGCAGTTTTTATTAGCTTGTATTACCCATCGATGATGTCACTGGAAGACTGTTTCTGAACTGCCCACAGCCCTCCTATGACACACAGACTGAGTAGAACAAAATTGCACCATTTGTTCATGATTATTATTAGTGAGTACCTATTATATGAAGATAGGTTGAAAAGTGGTAAAGTGGTCCTTTAACTGTTAATTGAGTGAGAATACAATTGCACATCATCATCTGGGGATCCCCAAAATATTTTTTTCCCAGTTTGGGAACCATTGTTGTATAGCCTACTTTGGCCTACAGATAACAACTAGAAATGTAATGTAATAACAGTAGGCTAATGTAAATGTTCCTAAATGTAAAATGAATGTGAGGAGGTGAGTTTGTGAGTATGGGGCTTTAGTTCACCTCAACAATAATATGAAACAACTACAAGAAGACACACCAGATTTATTAATATTTTAATCGTAGTATTAATATCTACATTGATGTACTTGATTTTTGACTCTTGATTTCTTTTTTTATTTGAAGTCCTTGTTCTTCACCAAGTCCATTATTATGACTAGCCTGTGTGTAGACTTATCACTCTACACTGTTTATGTGAAAAATACAGATAAGGAATTTGGCAAATTTTCCATGATGTTATTGTTGTTAATTAGATTTATATGTTGGCCTCTTCAGATGAGAGTTGACAAATAACAAGATAATAAGTCAATATCTGTCCCGGGGACCATAAACGTTTATTCTTTGTTTTTATTAGTCGGAGGTACATAGTGTTCAATGCCCCGAGAGCACAAGCTGACCATAAAAGTTAATCACTGTATAAAAATCTGAAGTCCAGTAAATTTCCACACTCTGGAACCAAAACAGCAGCTTTACAGGAAGACCGGCAGCAGATGGGGATCTCACCAGAAAACATGTGATCTGTTGTCCTCCCCTTAACTATTATCTGTCTGTCTACCGCGGTTCACCTCCAAATTAATAAGCTGTCAATAGGTAAACACGATTACTGTCACTTTGGTGTGTGTGTGTGGTTGGTTGGCTTGCTGACTCACAACAGGCGCCGTACTGCTGTGTCACTATTAGGAAGCGATGCAGTCATTCTATAGGGGACAACACTGCTTGCTGACGAGAAGATGAGTGTTTCTCAAAACCACAACGCAAGGACATGCCAGTCAGAAAGGTTTTTGTTTTGAAATGTGAGATTATTGTAAGCATGTTGCAATATTTCCATGTTCAAACCTTTTCAACTGTTGCCACACAGTGAGCAATGCAACGTCATCTCTCAAAATATCACAGGGATATAAAATATCTTCTAATAAAAATAAATGCCACTGTATAAAAATAGGGTCTCAAGTGGTAATGTGTGTTTTAAATCTACAAAGTAACTACTAACTTAATCTGTCAAAACATTGTAATGGAATAAAAAATACAATGTTTGCCTCTGAAGTATTAAGGAAATAGAAGTAAGTAAAGAGCCTTAAAATTGTACTTGAGCAGTACTTAGTGACTTTCCACTACTGCGTGAAGGTGATCTGTATGACCGTAGTGTACTGTACAGCGCAGAGGACATGACGTCACTGTCATGTTACTGTAACTTGAGTAAAGGCCCTCAAAACAGTTCTATCTGGAGTTGTACAATGTTTTCATTCTTGCGCTTGAGAAAGAGGGAGGGATGGTGAAAGAGAAAGAGAGCGTGAGACATAGGGAGGGAGGTACAGTGCATGGGAACCAAGGAAGGAACTAAAGTTATCTCAGCAGCGTGCAAAAACTCTCTAGCTGCTCTAAAGCTCACACTCCCATACGATGAGTCAACTGAGACACGTCATGATGGCTGGAATGTTACACACTGCAAGAGAGAAAGACAGAACAGAACGGGGGTCCGAACAAATTTGGGGAGGCTCTAAAAACATTGTGTACCCAAACATTATGTCCTCACACTGTAATGCTGTGTTTCCCCCTACCGAAGGCGATGAATGACTTACAACAAGGTCACCAGGTTAAGGACTGTGTAAAAGATGCAAATTGAGTTTAGTAATCTTCCTGTCCAGAAGTGGGCCAAGTGAAACTAAAACCGTTTACACCCAAAGGCAGAACAGAACCAGCAGTACTGGATGAGCTCTCACTGACTCCCCCCACTAATTGTTTTCATCACTGTGTTAAGTTGTTTTAACACGTTTGAAGGTGTTGAGGTTTTAACACTCTCAGAGAGATGATACAGACTTTTTAAATTGTTAAATATTTACACCAGTCTGTATCTCAACACAGAGGTTTAGTGTTAGAAATCAACTCTCAGAGTACAGAGTAGAGTGTAATTAACAGTGGCTCTCTCATCCAGAAAGGGAAGTGAAACGATATGGTTGACAACATTGAGGTATTTCCTGAGCCATGTCTCTGTCATTTGTGTCTGTTTACTGTCACCATCATGATCATCATCACCGTTGACAACCCCTGAATACGGGAAACCACACAGCTGATATCGTACAGTATGTCCTCACGCCTGCAACAAAACTTTGTCCAGATATTTAAATTTGCATTTATTGAAATACAGGCCTTTTTGTGATGGCCCCAGTGATAAGTGCATAAGAGAGGACCAAATACGGACCACATCGTCTGCAAATGTAAAGAAAATCGTGTCACACATCACAATACTTCCACCAGCTTCCACCAGCCTAAGCCAATTAATGTGTTGTTATTAATTACCATGGTATAACCATTTACAATTACATATCTGTAATTTGATAAAGGTGGGGGTTGCAACTGCTTGATATTGTCACTCACCATAGAGTCACCGCACGAGACCTTTAGATAAAGGTCATATTTCATTGTGATGTGGTTTATGCGTCTCATTTGTTAGTTTAGTTCACATACACACACACACACACACACACACACACACACACACACACACACACACACACACACACACACACACACTGGTCTGAAAAATCAGACCAGTCTGAAGTGAGTGGTGCTGTACTGTACAAGCCATCCTCCCTGGCCTCTCTGTGTGTGTGTGTGTGTGTGTGTGTGTGTGTGTGTGTGTGTGTGTGTGTGTGTGTGTGTGTGTGTGTGTGTGTGTGCTATAGGAGTGGCTATAGCACCACTCAAAAACACTACAAAAATGTGAGTGTGGGGCCCACAGAGATTGCTTGTCACAGAATTTGGTGCTACACCCCTGCATGCGCGCACACACACACACACACACACACACACACACACACACACACACACACACACACACACACACACACACACACACACACGTTATTAGCTTCAGCTGTGCTTACCCATCAGAATGTATATGTAAAGTATGCTGTAAATATGGTCAGCCTTAGCTCTGGTCCATAGCTCTAATGCATTATTAGAGCTATGGACCAGAGCTAGGTCAGCCTCATCATGGTGGTATTTGATAAAAAGGAATCATCATTATGTCCCAGAAGGAAGCCATTAGGTTACATGTTCAATTTGTCATGCAGTCAGATGATTAGTGATTCTCAAATCTCCCTATAATCTATTTACTGCTCTCTATGGTCGGTACACTATTTCTAAACTGAACATATGACTAACAATTATATACAAAACTATAACGATAAGGATTTTCCTAAAAATACAATATGCTCAAATATGCCCGACAAAACCTTCTTAATTTAAAGGACCCACATTTTGATAATGCATTACGCCCTGGATCCCCCATTTGATAGCCTTTTTTTTTTTTATCTCTTGGAGCTCAATCTAGTTTGGTTCCTTATCTCTTTGAGTTACAGACCATGGTTCATGTGGTTACTGTAACTATCAATCATTTAACCACTTAAACGTGGTCTGCTCTTTCCTCCCCCTCATTTCACAAAATTCCTTCACCAAATAGCTTATAGCAGATCTATAATCGTATAGCGCAAGACCTGCTATTTTCATCAAAAGGGGTGCCTGCAGGGTTCCCACTCCCAATGGTATACTAGGTGGGGACCCCCAGGCTGGAACCCCCTCAAGGACTCCCACCTTTGTGTGTATCTGACACAAGAAAACATGTGAAATTGGACATTTCATTCTGCATATGAGTATACTTATACCTTTGGTACTGAATTAAAGTATATTTTGATGCCAAGGCTATACTTTTGTACCTGTACTCAAGTACAATTTTGAACACAGGACATACAACAGAGTATAGGCTAGCTAGTACATTTTTATATTGTGGTTTTTGTGATTAATTAGTAAAAGTATCAGTAAAACATCCGAGTAGCTCTTCCACCACCGACTAGAAGAGTGTGGATGTACAGTTGTACACAGACTCTTCCAGAGGTCTATAATATATCTGGCTGCATCTTCTATTTCTTTCTGGACGTTTCTGGGCGTCAACCTTTAACCAGTAGGTGTGATCTACAGTCGTTCAAATCGACACGACACGCACAAATAAGCACCTTAATAGTTCAATCATATTGCAAGGTGATTATTACACTCCTGTGTAGCCTATAGGCCTACTGACAATGGCAATTAGCCTAAGTCACGTCAAGTCAGAAAGGCTTTTCTTTTTATTTCTGTATTTTCGTCTTTTATTTTTCTTTCTTCTTTCGGAATGTTATTGCGAACGCCAGTGAGCAAGTAATCATTGTTTATATATTTGTGTATACGTAACATGCATAAAAAACAAAATACAAGACGTGTGTGTGCGTGTGCGTGTGCGTGCGTGTGCGTGTGTGTGTGTGTGTGTGTGTGAGTGTGACTGTGTGTGTGTGTGTGTGTGTGTGTGTGTGTCTCAGCTGGGAACGAGGCTAGTGTGTTTGTGTGTCGTGGTGGTGAGGAGAGGAAACAGAATCACGTTCGACAGGAAACCAACTCCAGCCAATCAGCGTGTGCAAAGCGTCCTAAGCTGACGTCAACCCGGTACTGATGAACACCCGGTGGATGAAAGAACAACAGAAACACAGCACAGCGCTCATTCTGATTAAACAATAGCTTTACATTATCAAACACCATGCCTTTCGATATGAGGAGGTGAGTAGGGGGCTTTAGTTCATCTCACTATCGGTGTGCACGGACATTTTGATGTGATTGTGTGCGTGCGTGCGTGTGTGTGTGTGTGTGTGTGGGTTGTGCATGGATGAATCAACGCTGGCCGGAGACTGCCTGTTCGCAGGCAGCGCAAGTCAAGAACAACTTCTTCTAGCAGTATCGATCGGTATCGATTCAAACAGTTCACACATGGCTACATTGTTGCGACATTGTTGCTAAATTATAGCTACATTCGTACATTGTTTCAGCCAGCTAATGTTGAATCACTGTTCCCTTGGTAACAGTGTTTCATTAATGTTACGTGGTTTGCATAAGTCTATCTATCTATCTATCTATCTATCTATCTATCTATCTATCTATCTGATAATCTATCCTTTTCCCCCTTTTTACCTCCTCTATGATATGATGATTTCCTGTTTTGACTATTGTGTATATTCTTACGTCTCTAAATTTAGATGAATTGAAAATGGTGGGCCCTATTGTAAACAAGTGTGTCAGTACACAATACACACATTTCTGTGTATTGGCTGCTCTCACTCATTCTGTGACTGTCACTGTATGTCAATTAGGGAATGCACTGATTAATGACCCGTACATGGGTATCGTCTACTACTACTTTTTAGATTATTCTGCTGTGGACTGGCACCACTATAAGGATTTGGTGTGCGTAGCATCCTCTTGCATAGCCCCTTTCGGGACCCTCCATAAAGCTTTTCTGAAATTTGGATGAGTTTTATGTAGGGTCCCTGCTCATAACTATATTTTCGTATGGGAATTCTGGAACGCCGACATAAATATTCTCTCTAAGATCATATCTGTGGCGTTTGACAGCCTTTTTTAGTTTAAGTTATTCTGAATTCGTGAACTATAAGTACCTATACAAACCGCTGCGAATATCTCCTGTGGCGCGGAAGCCGTTAAGTATTTTTAATCTTTGTTTGACCGATTTGGTCGCTTTATTTCTTCTTGTTTGTTTACCGTTTATTGTACCGCCTCCCGGTGTGCGGTTGGCTTGTGCGGCTACGTCCCTGCCTCTGATCTGCTGTGTCATAGCTATAGCGCCACTAGCTAGCCAGATAGGCGGTACAATGAGGTGTCAATAAACAAGGAAGGAAGAGAAGAATCAAAGCTACCAAATCGGTCAAACAAAGTGACGGTCAAACAAAAAAATACTTAACGGCTTCCGCGCCACAGGAGATATTCGCAGCGGCATGTATGGGTACTTATACTTCACATATTCAGAAGCCCTCACACGAAAAAAAATCGTCAAAGAGCGCAGACAGGCGTTATCCACGTTGTTTATGTTTTATGTATGTCTGCGTACCAGGTGGCAGGATACTGCTGGAACAAGACCCAATGGTCTGTGTCGTCAAAAAGTCAGAAACTTCAGTACTACCTACCTCTTGCACAGAATTCATGTAATAGGTATTAGGAAATATGATTACTTTCATAGATGCCAGGGGCCAATGTTTATCTGTTGTATATCATAGAATTTGTGCTCATTGAAACATGGTGTGTGAAGGTGGGATATATCATGAAGATTTATTTGTTTCGCTAGCACAAGAGGATTGAATTGGCAAAAAACAATGGCATCGGCTGTTGGCCAAAATTGTTATTTTACGATGGTGCATCCCTCAATTCACTTCAGTTTTTGTTATAGTACCAAATCACGACAAGTCGTCTCACAACACTTACACTTACATAATGGGAGCAATAATGAACCCCCCCCCCCCTTAATGGGAAGGGGGCTGAGAGAGAGAGAGAGAGGAGACAATAGTAGGCTAACAACAATAGTAAGTGTAATCTACTACACATACAGTGTGTACTGTATTTAGATAATGGACAGCAACCCTCACTTTACATAACAATTATTTACATTAAGTTAGGCATCCATTTATCAGTCGCCCTGTCATGAGCCCTAGTCAACAAACGACAAGGTCATGTAAATGCAAAAACAAACAAAAACAATGTACTACTTGAATACCAGGTAAACCTAGCATCTAGCCTAGCCTAGGCTCAAGTCTAAGTTCTGACAAAGAGTCTCTTCTTTCTAAATATTGTATTATCTAAATATAATATAATTCATGGACTAAAATATGTAGGTTTGGCCATGTGGTGAAAACAGGGATAATTTGGTTGTAACGGGACATTTTAGAGTTGTGCAGAATGTGTCCAGGACTTGGGACACCCATCCTGAAACTGGGACAGTGCCGGACAAACCAGGACAGGATTTACAGCATGTACAGGTCTTGAAACACAGTCTGTCAATACTAGTGCACACACACCCTAAAGCAAACCACAGGCAGGATATTGGCACACGACTAACATTTGCTTATTGGTCACCTCAAACTAATTGAACAGGCCAGGGAAACGGTGCATGAATGTCCTCCACAAACACTGTGAAGATTAACGTTGGTTGCACCCAAGGGAGTCAACAGACACTTCATAACTGTCAGATAGTCAAGAGTTAACAAGTTACCTAAGTTAACCCAGATAACTGTCAGATAGTCGAGGGTTAACAAGTTACCTAAGTTAACCCAGATAACTGTCAGATAGTCGAGGGTTAACAAGTTACCTAAGTTAACCCAGATAACTGTCAGATAGCCGAGGGTTAACAAGTTACCTAAATTAACCCTGATAACTGTCAGATAGTCTAGGGCTAACAAGTTACCTAAGTTAACCCAGATAACTGTCACTTAGTACACAGCTAACAGACATAACTAAAGCAGATATAACTGTCAGTTAGTCCAGACTAGAGTGGTTCCCAAACCTTTTGGATCGAGACCCAAAAGAGAGATTAGACGTTTGCCTGGGACCCAAACTGGTGAAAATATCAGATCTACAAACGCACAACACGTTGCAAGCTTGTAGATTCTGATTGGCTATTTTCACATATATATATATTATATTATATATAATATATATTTTCTAAATGGAAAAGAAAATGGGATGTGTCCCACAAATGGGTCCCGACCCACTGTTTGGGAAACAGTGAGTTAGTCCACAGTGAACAGACAAGCAGATAACGAGTCTGGAGTCTTTCCCAGGGACATTTCATCACATAGACCAGGTCGGGAAGACCTTTTGATGACCAGACTGAGACAGCCAATCTCTACCCACAATCTCTACACACCATGATGAGATATTTATTGGTAGGGTTGTTGTCAATTAAGACATTCTTACTCGACTAAAAGCCATAGGAAATTGTTGACTAATTGATTTTGAGACCAGCCAGAGAGCTGATCACCATGTGTGAATCATTACTTCTACTGACAAATACATGATGAGGCTGAAAAGACAAGACTATATTCCTTTAATGTATGATGTAATTGATGTATTACTCTTTCAAGTATGCACTGAAGAGACATTTGTTCACTCAGGCTTTTGGCAATTAGTTAGTTTTAGTTTTTTCTGTATTGTAAAGCGTCCTTGGGTTTCCTGAAAGGCGCTATATAAATTCAAGATATTATTACTTAATGACAACCCAAACGAAATGAAAAAAACATACAGGCTGATGATTTGGGTAATTGCATTTACCGGTAATTCACAACCCCCCTCCCCCGCAACAAATCTATATGTTGTTATATCTATACCTTTAAATTATCCAGGACTACACCTGTGCCACATCATTTATTATAATAATAATAGGTTTTTTACTAGAAAACGTAGGTGTTTACAGAATTGGCCTCAGATCTAAATGGGTTAAACCACTGCTACTCAATGTTGGATCCAGGCCCCAGGGACCACAAAGGGTCAAAATGGACCCATACAGGTCTGCGTTTGTACTTTGTACACTCAGAGTTTTTATAGACACTGATAATTTGTCATTTTAGATTAGGGTGCCAGAGATACAAAATAGTAAATGGGGCATAAACCTTCGACTCTGCTTAAACGTTTAACCCATTTTAGACCTGAGGCAGATAAAAAAAGGCTTCTAAATCAGACACCTCCACGCCCCTCTCGCGACATTGATCTGTGCTCTGTAAGCTTCTTTCACCACCTTCAATGTGCAAGCATTTTTTTATTACTTGCGCAAGCAGAGTGCGCAAGTACTAGTTTCGCCCAGGACGACTTTTGATGCGTATTCACCGTCCCAGCCACTATTGATGCGTATGCACCGTCCCAGCATATGACGTCAGGGTATAACTGGTATAACTAGCTCTCAATGATGACGTAATAAAGATGTGGATTAAAGGACCCAATGCCAGAGTGTAATTGGTTATGGACGATATGTTTTAGTGTCGGGAGGATTAAAGGTAATGCTCCTGTGTATACATGTATGTAATCTGGCACCACTGCCGTATCAGGCACAATTAGTCATTACGTAATTTGCTGGGAATTTGCATCAAAAGTGGCTGGGACGGTGCATACGCATCAAAAGTGGCGCAAAGTAACCACAGTATACCGCTAATCAACTTAAAAATTACATATTCATACTGTAATTTCCGGACTATAAGGCGCACCTGAATATAAGCTGCACCAGCCAAATTTTGGGAAAATCCCAAATATGTAATTAGCCGCACCGGACTATAAGCCGCAGGTGGCCCCCTAGTGGCCGTTTTGTTAGCTCAGAGCCTTAGATGGCTCTGCCTTAGCTGTAAAAATCCATAGATAAGCCGCATCGTTGTATAAGCCGCAGGGTTCAAATCATGGGTAAAAAGGTGCGGCTTATAGTCCGGAAATTACGGTACATATACACATCACTATAGTCAAAGATTAAGTAAATTTAAAGAGTGCCGTTCTAGTTTACTTTATTTTCGCCAATATTACCCCCTAGCAACACGCCGCAATTTTTTTATAAAACCCACAGAAGCACTTTCACTTTCACTTAAATGTTTAATCTTTTTATTATTATTTTTTTTTACAAATCTTGATATAGCAAATGTAGATGAAGTAGATTTTTCCTAATTTTGGGTGACACTAGTATGTCGAGGTAGCCTAACGACGATGATTCTGGTAATCATTGTTGCTTAAGCGGTCGCATGTTGTAAATCGCTGTAGGCTGACCTTGTACCATAACGAGGTTTTGCTGACCCATCAGTGTCCAGATCTATCACTCAGTCACTCCGCTGTGAGTCATTTGTTCATTCTTTTCAATTTGCTCATTTTCTTTGGAAAGCAATGTGCCTTCATGTCTCTTGGTGTTGCTAAAGGGATGCAGGAACACACTGTCCCCACCATTAATGAAAGACTGCCCCCCCCTCATAATGAAGCACCAAGGGAAAAATAAGCTGGTTTGTACAGTAGGTGGTGGAAAGAGGGAGGTGTTGGTAATTCAGGAAATTGTAAAACGCAACCGGTAGTAAAGTGGGCCAAGAGATGAGAGCTCTCCAGGGTCCATATTAAGATTCATAAACACAATGTTCTTGAACCAAGAAAACACAAGAAGCTCATTAACTGTGACTGCAAACAGTGCCGTGCACACACAGGTCATGACATGTACTGCTTTAAAAAACAGAAAATGTCTTGCTGGCTTCTTGTCGTCATCACTTGGCCGATTGTCTCGGATCAGTGGATGAAAGAAGGAGACTTGTGTGTGTGTGACGTGTGTGTGTGTGTATTAGTGTTCCACAGTCAGGATGTGAGGCGGTGCAGTCCTCTTCATCAACAGCTCATCCCGTAAACGTAAACCACAAGCAGGGAGGTCTGTACTCTGTAGTAATGCCCTCCATATCCTGCCAGGCTAATGCTCCTTTAAATGCCACCGACAGGCACAGGGTTACTGTATGTGTGTGTATGGAAAGAATAGTTATAGGTTATAGGTGAAACGATTAATTGATTAATCGATCGACAGAAAAATCATTGAATACAAACAATGTCACTATCTCTAATCAAGTAATTGCTTCAGTGATCTATCTAAATGTTTATATTAATAAGTGTTAGTTACAACTTAATCGAAATGTGAATTGAATACTTACCTTTGTGGTATACAATAACAAAGTATTTTCTGCTGCTCGGATATTTGATATTTGAATAAGGTCGCAAAGCACAAACATCATGGTAAATATTAAATAAATATTTAATATTTACCATGATGTTTGTGCTTTGCGACCTTATTTTACCATCACTTTGTGGCCCAGATTAATCGAATAATGGGGGGGAGGATGTTGTGCCAGAAACACCCATGAGAGAAGATTTGCCCATTTCTTTCAAACGTATGAAAGCAGGCTGACGCACACCTCAAAGGTAGTGACAGGTGCGCAGAACAAACACTATTTAATGTTCACCAGTTCACAGGGTGATCTTTGATATCAAATATCCACTGTCTGGAACTGGCAAAAAAAAAAAAAATCTTTAAGTCGACCTTTTGGTCGTGAAGCCCTAACCATGCAACTCCTTGGGTCCAAACAGTTGCAAGGAGTTAACGCTAAAACCGTCTGACTCTGGACCCTTTGGTGTCGTTTGGGCC
The DNA here is from genome assembly GCF_964188405.1 of Protomyctophum parallelum. NCBI lineage: Eukaryota > Metazoa > Chordata > Actinopteri > Myctophiformes > Myctophidae > Protomyctophum > Protomyctophum parallelum. Next base: position 12,701,466 of record NC_139711.1, read on the forward strand.
ATTGAATTCCATGCGTTGAATCACTAGGGTCAACGTGGGTCAACGTGCAACAAGACTTATCACACCGCAGGGACAACACAAAAACCGTCTTTGGTGTGGTTAGGGCTTTAGACCTTCATCAGGGCAAACGGGCCCAATTTCTTTCTAAAAGAAACACTCTGGAACCACCAATCTGGGCATCCCTTGACCCCACTTTGAGAACCAGTGGTGTGTAGACTAGAGCGGTGCTTTCCAAACTTTTTAGCATGTGATTGCCCAAAAGAGAAATTAGACATTAGCGCGGGACCCAAATTAGTGAAAATGTGTGAAAGCAGATCTACAAGCTCACAACGCGTCGCTTCACGCTGCATTCTGAGCTCGTAGATCAGCTATTCGCTGTTTGTTTTCTAATTTATGAAATTTCTTGAATTATTTTCTTTGATTTCTTCATCAAATCACTGACATGTTTTAATTTAATTTTGTTTTTGAAATAATAATTTAAAAACAAAATGTAGGAAACTCTCAAAAAAAGGGACCCATAAAAATGTGTCCCATGTCCCACAAATGTGTCCCGACCCACAGTGGTGTATAGACCGATTCAGTAGCGGGTCTCATGGTCGCAGCCTACGTATTTCCTGTAGGCGGACTCGACATAGCTGCGGGAGTAAAACCCTCACCATGCGCACCTCTTCCACTACAGTGAACGGCAGAGTGACTGATGTTAGTTTGCCTCAAACTTTACTCCTTTACCTGCTTTTTTACTAACACTAACATTACAAAGATGCCCAGAACATCGAGATGAACCTGTGTAGTTTATGGCTGCTCCAACAGTAGTGGCAACATAAAAATAAAATAAAAACGGAATGTCTAATATCCACCGCGATGGCGGAGACCAGAGCCATTGAGTAATGGTTGAGACGAAGCAGTGAAAGATACATAACGCCAGTCTTACCCAATACCAAATATTTCTGTTTTATTAACACAAGGCTGCTGTACTTTATACCTCATACTTTAAATGCTTAGTATGAGGTATAAAATACAGCAGCCTTGTGTTCATAAAACAGAAAGATTGGGTATTGGGTAAGACTGAAATTATGTATCTTGCAGGATTCTTCACTGCTTTGTCTCAACCATTACTCAATGGCTCTGGTCTCAGCCATCGCGGTGGATATTAGACATTCCGTTTTATTTTATTTGTTATGTTGCCACTACTGTTGGAGCAGCCATAAACTACACATGTTCATCTCGATGTTCTGGGCATCTTTGTAATGTTAGTGTTAGTAAAAAAGCAGGTAAAGGAGTAAAGTTTGAGGCAAACTAACATCAGTCACTCTGCCGTTCACTGTAGTGGAAGAGGTGCGCCTGGTGAGGGTTTTACCCCCGCAGCTACGTCGAGTCCGCCTACAGGAAATACGTAGGCTGCGACCATGAAACCGGTACGGAATCGGTCTATAGAGAATGAAGGGCAGGGATCAGGGAAGGGCAGGGATCCAGGGGTCTTGTGAAGCAGGGAGGGGGCAGGTGGGGGGATCCAGGGGTCTTGTGAAGCAGGGAGGGGGCAGGTGGGGGGATCCAGGGGTCTTGTGAAGCAGGGAGGGGGCAGGTGGGGGGATCCAGGGGTCTTGTGAAGCAGGGAGGGGGCAGGTGGGGGGATCCAGGGGTCTTGTGAAGCAGGGAGGGGGCAGGTGGGGGGGATCCAGGGGTCTTGTGAAGCAGGGAGGGGGCAGGTGGGGGGGATCCAGGGGTCTTGTGAAGCAGGGAGGGGGCAGGTGGGGGGGATCCAGGGGTCTTGTGAAGCAGGGAGGGGGCAGGTGGGGGGGGATCCAGGGGTCTTGTGAAGCAGGGAGGGGGCAGGTGGGGGGGATCCAGGGGTCTTGTGAAGCAGGGAGGGGGCAGGTGGGGGGACCGGGGGTCTTGTGAAGCAGGGAGGGGGCAGGTGGGGGGGATCCAGGGGTCTTGTGAAGCAGGGAGGGGGCAGGTGGGGGGGATCCAGGGGTCTTGTGAAGCAGGGAGGGGGCAGGTGGGGGGGATCCAGGGGTCTTGTGAAGCAGGGAGGGGGCAGGTGGGGGGGATCCAGGGGTCTTGTGAAGCAGGGAGGGGGCAGGTGGGGGGGATCCAGGGGTCTTGTGAAGCAGGGAGGGGGCAGGTGGGGGGGATCCAGGGGTCTTGTGAAGCAGGGAGGGGGCAGGTGGGGGGGCCACACGAGCCAAAGCGGCAGGGCGTGGGCCTCAACAGGAAACACTCCCACCCTCACTACTTCCGATTATTTCACCGCATGCATGGCAGCTCTCGCTGGAAGAAATGTGCACAGATGTGAGTGTTTTGGAAGGAGATGAGGGGAGACTGTGTGAGTGCGTGCTTGTATTACTATACTTGATGGCCACACATCCCTGCACGTATAGTAGAAATTGAGAAATACACAACGTGAGGACACATTTTCCTAGTCCTGAAAAAGCTTTGTTTTTTATGGTTAAATAACCTTGGAGTTGGGGGGCACGCAGCACAGTCGGTAGTGCTGTCGCCTCACGTCACAGCTAGAAGGTCCTGGGTTCGATTCCCGCTGGGGATGCTGTGGGTGCTGGGGGCGTATTCTCTCCTCCGTGTCATCAGTGCCCATACCTGAGGTGGGGTTGGTGAAAGGGCCTCTATGTGTGGAGTTTGCATATTTTCCCCGTGTCCCCTAGGGTAGGTACCCTCACAAAAAACATGAGGTAATCCTGGTCTCTAAACTACCTCCCCCTGGGATAAAAATGATTAAAAAAATATATTAGAGTTAATTAGGTAAATATTCAAGTTGGGATTAGGCATTAAAAGTTATGTTTACTAGAGTAGGGTTGGAGATGGAGTTATGTCCGATTTATAGTTAGTTGCACTACAGAGAAATTAGACAAAATTGTAAAAAATGGCATTCATAAAATATAGCCTTCATAAAATGTTGATCTCCAGTCCTCACAAGTATAGTGATACGAACCTGTGTGTCTGTTGAAAACCTTTCATTTCCCAAAAAGGGCATGTGCACGACGGCTCACATCACAGCCTGTGAGCAGAAATAGTTTTGCTGTTGAGCAGCGTGGAGTTGGACGGTGACCGACCATGGCAGTTTCTGATTCACAGTTCCATTTACAAGCTCGTAATATTCACTTGACAAAAATATATTGCCCTTATGCTATACATGGAGCTAGGGCTGGGCGCTGTACAATGAAATCATTACTCTAGGAATTTAATTTATACTCTCGTCACATAATCTTGAAAACCAAAGAGCACTGACGCAGCGCAACCACAGTTTTATAAATACTTCATACTATTAATAATACATAATACTGTAACTAATAGCTCAGATTCTTTTTACTTGCGCTGTATGAAATACTTGCCATATAGTGGTTGCAACTGTATTAATTGATTGCCCGAGTTCCGTGGTGGGACTCCTGCTCTGGTTTTGTTAATATAATATATAATAATAATAATATTAACACAATATAGCTTACATTGCTATCGTTTTCATTTACACGATATATGATCCAAAAAGCGTCCATATTTTGAACGAGAGGCGGATGAGGAGCAGAAATGAAGCGCTAGTATATCCATCAGATCAAAACCACGGAGAGCGCCCTAGATTTGAGCAGATACGAGGCATTCTTTCTGCCGCACTAACGGCTAAGTCAACGGGAAGCTAATATGGCGTAGAGCGCGAAGGACGTTGGCCGAGAGTCGGACTGAAAAATAAAAAAAAGGGAAAAATTTAAAATAATTCTTCTCTCGCCTGGAATCATTGAGGATGCGCTAGGACGTGTACACACGTCCAATGCATCCCTCGATTGAATTCAACGGTTAAAGGACCACTTCACCACTTTTCAACCTATCTTCATATAATAGGTCCTCACTAATAATCATGATAAAATAGCACAATTATTTTCTACTCAGTCTGTGTCTCATATTGAGGGCTGTGGGCAGTTCAGAAACCCGCCCAGACGTGCAGATTTATTTTTAAACAAGATTCTTCTTTACAAGATTTTTCTTTTTTAGATTTGTATTATTGTGAGAACGATGGCTTCCATTTTTGCATTCCATCATTTGTATTGTAGAAATGGGACATTCTTTTACTTTTGGTACGTTTTGATGCCAATACTGTTACATTTTGAAGTGTGTGTGTGCATGCATGCGTGCGTGCATGCTTGCATGTGTGTATATAATGGCCTTGTTCCAGACATAACATTCCACTACTGTGCCGTAATATCACCGTCTATTGAGTACAGAATGTGCTCTTTTTCTCAGCCAAAGCTGAGCACATGGTGTTTACATAGCGTTTCTAATATTTATACTCTCTCTCTCTCTCTCTCTCTCTCTCGTATTTTTCCTCAGATTGGATATCTACAGGAAAGTGCCAAAAGATCTCACACAGCCCACGTATACAGGAGCATTCAGTGAGTAGTGCCAACACTAAACGTCACTAAAACTAAACTCTTTGTTGTGTTTTCTAATTTCCAGGCCTCAGATAGTCGTAAAAACACAGTGATTTAATTCAAAAGTTTTTAATTCAAAAACAAAAAACGTGTTTTTGCACTTAGTTAGTGCACGTAGTTTGAAATGCACCCAGACGTTGTCTTCCCAACCAATCAAGATTCCGCAACATTTTATGAAGCCTCTGCTTCCTTTCATTTTTTCAGAGGTATGCAAAACCCTACGTAGGTGGGTGTTTTCTGCTATACGCTTTTGGTATGCTTCACCAATTTTCAACCAAGCACAAATATAATTGGTCCTCACTAATGTTCATGATAAAATAGCAAACTTTTTTTCTACTTGGTCTGTGTCTCATCGAGAGGGCTGTGGACACCATACATCATAATGTAATAGACTGATTAATAAGCTAGAGGCCAAAACATAAGTCCAAACATAAGTCAAAACACTTTTCATTGCTTGTCATGACGTTTTGTCTCGTTTTACCAAATTGGTCTCTTCTGCTCTACTTTCCCAAATGGTTGACTTTATTTTATTGTTAAGACTTAAAAACGTTGCGTCGCCCACACACTGGCACACAGCCATAAAGAAAGACTTCAAACACTGTTGGTAAGAAAGCCAGTATGTCTGTATGTAAATGGTACAAAACATTAGCCCCAGGTAAAGTAGATGGAGTGATTAAACGCTTACTGGAACAGGTTAGATTGCTCCAGGAGCTTAATATTTTAGGTACTTGTCACAGAGAGAGGAGGGTGGGGCCTGTCGTAGTACAACTACTGTGCCAGGAATGTTAATGACAGCCTCTTTCACCGTCGCTGCAGGAAAGTATGGCTTGTTGTCACAGGAAATCAAAACTTTGTTTTTTCAGGAGAGTAAATTTGTTTTGTCATCGTATTCGTATACTCATCGTATTGATTATAAGCTGCTTGGCAGGATACTGACTACTGACTGACTATTGAATGATCAGACTTTCAGTTTCACAATCAGTTGTTTATTTTTATTATTCATCGGCCAAGCCCAGGTGACAAAGCGGTTTGTTTACTCAGCTGTCACGATGTCAGGGAAGATTTCCTCTGACAAGAAATTGGTAAATTGATCTTGACTTTCCATTGACTTATCAGCAGCAGTACTAGTTGAATAAATACAACCCAAATTGGGCGTTAATGTTATCAAGGAACTCCCTTCCTGCCTGGTTTACATCAAGTCCACCGCCTCAGGCTGAGTCTGAGAGCACTGTGTTGAGTTGAGATATGTAGGTTGGAGTTACTGCTTGTGTGCAGTGTGCACTCTGCAGGACAACACTTATTACTGTATACAGCAGTGATTATCAACCTTTTCAGGTCGTGACCCCCCCCCCCCCCCCCCCCCAAAATGTATCATATTTGAACTGGATAACACCCTGATAAGCACTTGTAGGAGTTGGGGCATTGCATTTATTTTGACTTGGTTCCACAGATAAATATTGTGGAAATAGCAGATCTACAAGCTCACAACGGCTCATGTTGTGAGCCTCTTTCTTATTGACAATTTGGCCAATGTTTGACCAGATTTTAATAGTATTTAGCGTGATTGCCCTAACAGGGCTTGAAATCAAATTAATTGATTTTTTTTTTAATTCATGAAAATGTTAGCTTTTTATGCAATGTTTTATTTTATTTTTTTAACTTTATTATAATAAACTAACATAAGAAACAAAAAATAAAGGGTCCCATAAAAATATGTCCGCGACCCACAAATGGGTCCCGACCCCGTGTTTGGTAACCAGCCTGTGTTTTATGAATCCATTTAAACCACATGGAAGGATGAGTTTTTTTGTCGTCTTCAAACCCACATTGTGTGAGAGGTCTTTTTACTGTAAGTGATTATTCATTTTTTTTGTTGTCTCGTCAATATTTCCATTGTGGAGCAGCTCTAGGTTTAGTCTCAGTAACTCATTACTCTGTGATCTGCATGTAATCCCCTTACTCACCCAGAGCCCAGAGGCCTGTGGACAATTATACATGTCCTTTGATGGAGCCGGATCGGTGGCCGATGTGTCATGGCGACACTCCCTATTGTTTGTGTCTCAGTTAAACATTACCTTCTGCCGCAGGTTGAGCTGGAAAATAAACTCAAGTACATTTACTCAAGTACTGTTAGTACTTCAAGTACAATTTTGAGGTGCATTCGCTCAACTTGAATACTTCCCTATTTAGCGACACTTACTACTTATTAAACTACATTTCAGAGGTAAAATTGTCCTTTCGACTCCACTACAATTACTTTACAGGTTTAGATTATTAATGCAAAACATCACATGCATTAACCACTTAAGCCCTATTTTATGCTTTGTCTATTTGAACATAGCCGATGCGACGCGCTGTGAGCTTTTAGATTTGTGACAATTTGTGACAAGATTTGTGACAATACTTTTGTACTTTCAATCAAGTAAAAAAACTTTGAACACAGGGTTTTTAACTTTTAACTTGAGTATTTCCACCACTTTTACTTAAGTAAATAAAGAAGTCCTCAGCAGGTTGTCCTGTGTGACGCCCTGTCGACCACAAGGCCAGGTCTCGTGAGGTCTAGCTAGGATACTGTTGCCACGTAAACAGGCTTCACAGTTCACACCTGCTGTGTGTGTGTGTGTGTGTGTGTGTGTGTGTGTGTGTGTGTCGAGCTTCTAATAACTAGAATATAGTATAATACGTGTGTGTGTGTGTGTGTGTGTGTGTGTGTAACAGTGTATAATTGTATATGTATCTTGTGCCAGATTAACCACAGTTACGCAAGCTTGGATCTCTTACTCCTATATATAACCTAGGAAACGTATGACGTTTTATATGGCAGATTTGTTTTCTTTTTTTGATGCATTATTAGATTACATTTAATAGACAGCCTGAGCTGTTGTCAATTATACAATTATACACATTCTCCCTTTCCCTCGGTTCAAAGCAGTGGTGGAAAGTACTGAAATACTTCCAACTTACTTTCAGAGGCAAATATTGTACTTTTTACTTACTGCACTACACTTATTTGACAGCTATTGTTACTAGTTGCAATGCAGATATATAGTTTTAACATTATAAAACATTGCTTCAGCCCTATTTTATACTTATTTAGCTATTTTCAAAAACATTTGACAATGTTGCTGTACTATTTCTTTGGTACTGTACTATTTATATTTTGATGCCAATACTTTTGTATTTTTACTCTAGACAATATTTTAATGGAGGACTGTTACTAATAGGCTACCACAGTATTCTTATATTGTGGTATTGCTAATTTGACTTATAAAATATATATAAGTCAAATAATAATAATAATATAATCGAGTACTTCTTCCACCACTGGTTAACTGCTTGCTCATTATTGTTTGTTTCAACTTCTTAATTTGGTCTCTTCCTTCATCGTAGTCCAATGCCCAGGCTGTGCAGTGAGCCATGTTTGGTCTAGGGGTGGTTGTCAGCTTGTGAGTTTGGTCCCCAGGAAACCCGAATTGACCGGTTTCCGAAGGCTTACGTTGGCATGAGATCACCCTTCTCAAAAGAGATCTGTCGTAATGGCCGCCCGGTGCATTGGCATCCAACAGTATTCACCAAAGGAGGCTCTTTAAAAAGCAGTGTAATGGCATGCTTAACGCCGCCTGTAAAACAGAGCTATTTACAGAACATTTTTATGACGGCTGTGATTTTAATTGAGGTCAATGGCTTGGATCAGTCTTCCACAAATGGCCACGCACTGTGTGACTCATTTGCTTTTGGCCTGTGCCCTGAAATTGGATTATTATTTTAAGTCCAAAACAACATGTTTAGCCCACAGCGACTTAAGCTTACCCAGAGCAGTGATTCCAAAACATTTTCATGACAAGGACCCCCAAATTAATCTGTGATTGGCCACGGCCCCCCATCTGAAAAGACATTAAAGTATTTGTCCCCCGAATACTTTAATGTCACACACTTATAATTGTCTTCCTGTGTCCACAGTATCCATCCTGTGCTGTGTGTTCATGTTGTTCCTGTTCCTGTCAGAGCTGACGGGATTCATAGCCACTGAAATGTAGGTACACACACACACACAAACACACACACACACACACACACACTGAAACATTGTACTGTACGGCCAAACCATTCCTTTTCAGTATGCTCAAATGGATCCAATGTACTTAATATTTTACTCACAAGCTCTTGTTAATACTTTTTATTGGTTACATTTTTATCAAACCCACAGACAGACTAATGACTTTCATGTTCACTCACTTGTGAACTTGTAGGGCATTCATTTACATTTAACATTTAAAGTTGAAATATGGAGATACAAGTTCTTCCCACAGCGATGAAATACTGTAATGGTTTCTTTGTCGCCACCCAGGATAAGTCTGTTGCTGCAATATGTGCAATCCACTGACTGATCTTTAATAATGTCAATGCTGTGGTTAGAATGATGACGACGATGATGTTTTCTTCTGGCCCGACAAAACGGAGACAGTTTCTCACAGGAAATTGGCCTTGAGCATGCGTCAGCTTCTCAGTGCTTGGTTAAGAGGCGACAATTTGGGCAGAAGAGCGACAGGATGGAAATGACACTGACTATGACAAGTTATTCTCCTTGCAATTAGGTTGAAGATAAAAATACATGCAGGGAAATATTATAGTCTTATTGAAATAGCTCTTCAGTCGAGTTAGATTTATCTGGGGTTTAAATTATTTTATTCAACCTCGTTTAACAACTATCCCCTGTCTTTTTGCCTCTGTTTGTCTGTATCTGTGTGTCTGTCTCTCTGTGTTGTTTTATGGTTTGTGTTGACAGCGTAAATGAGCTGTATGTAGATGATCCCGATAAAAACAGTGGCGGGAAGATAGATGTGAGTTTAAACGTCAGTTTGCCAAACTTACACTGTGATTGTGAGTATATAAACATATATTAAAATATATCTTCATCTCTTCATCTCTTCTCTTCATTGTATTTACTTTTCTGAATGTATGTTATGAGTATCCTGTACAAGTTATGACCCGTGTTCACTGCCGATCTTATCAGACAGACTCATTATGTTTCCTCGTTATCGTTTCGAGGACAAATGAGAATGCAGATAAGGAACACGGCTTGTTAAACCAGAAAATGGTTTGTTTACCAGGCCCTGTTGTGTAGACGGGTGGTGGTGTTTTTTGTTTTGTTTTACTGGATAATGATAATTAATTTATCTTTCTATTGCTTTTCAAAACAAAGTTACAAAGTGAAAGTACAGAGCAAAGTTAGAAACAGCAAACGGATCACAACAAAAAAACATCCGATAACGATTTTAAAATTAGAACACTCACATGTAGAACGGCTAAGAAAAACACTTGACACAGAGAGAGGTTTTTCAAAGCGACTACTGATAATGTAGACTTCTGATAGTGTAAGTGTCAAAGTGGAGTCCACGGATCCTCTGGACTCAATGAGGGGGTTCCAAATAGACCCTTAGAGGTCTGTAGCTCAGAGTGCACAAATCGAACCAAATGGGCAATTTCGGGGGTACATTTGGTTCTATTTTGTTCACTTTCAGAGTTGTGGGGGTGCTCGACATAAACATATTTTTGAATCAAGTGCGTCATCAGGGGTTTACAGGTGTAAATAAGTAATTTTTGTGCAAGGAAATATAAACTGAGGGACAGGGAGAACGAGGAGGAAAGAAATGAAATAGCAAAGAGAACAATGCCTGTGGAAAATCAAAACAAAAGATACATTTCAGTAATGTCAAAAAGGAAAGGTTGTGTAAAGAATTACATTGTGGGTAAACTTGTGCATTTAATGCGTGTGTGAGTAAGAGTGTGTTATGTTGGCTTGCAGTCACACAGCTGTGGAACATGTGTTTGTAAAGGTCTCATTCTTTGTGTTCCTGCTATTACTAATGTGATGTGAATGTAATTCAATTACTAATGCTATCTGACTGTAATGTAATCACTAATGCTATTTGAATGTTTGATTACTAATGCTATCTGAATGTAGTTTTATAAGCTTTACTTCATTTCATACGTGCATCATAGCTCACTGTTATCCAAACAGTGGGTCGTGACCCATTTGTGGTTCACGGACCAATTTTTATGGGTCACAACTCGAGTACAAATCCCATTTTCTTTTAATACATTAAAAACATACAAAAAAAAAACTACAGATTTACATACATTTTAAAACAAATCTAAGAAATTCCATAAATAAAATAAATACAAAAATTAAGAAGCTCGCAATGCGAGTGACGCGTTATGCCCTTGTAGGTCGGCTATTTTCACTAGTTTGGGTTCCAGGCAAAGTCGAATCTCTCCCTTGAAAAGTTTGGGAACCACTGGTTTAGATTTAAAACGTGGGATGGTTGAGCCACCATAGATGGGAGACGAGACGTGCAAATGTTGGAGATGAATGATTTAAAATGTCTAATCTCTCTTTTGGGTCTCGACCTGAAAAGTTGGGGAACCACTGCCGTAGCTGTCCAACTTCACTGGAATGCATTTAAAGCCCTATTTTGCTCTGCCGCTCTGCTTTCGTCTTTGAGTTAATCGTTAACTGTCAGGCAGAAAGCTTGTATCTTGTTTATTGCAAAATGATTACCGTACTTTGTAGTTTGACAGAGTCGACAAAAAGCATCAAGCTTGTAGATCAGCCAGTTTTGCAATTTAGCGGATCGATTGATGGTTTAATACTTTATTTGTCAAAAATGTAAACTTATTCAATGTATTCAATTAAATCGTATTCAGAACACTATGTACAAAAGAGAAAAAAGGTGGGGAAATGGCGGGGAGTGTATGATGCCTCCTTTCTATGGGAATATGCACTTGTCACTTACCCCCCCCCCCCCCCCCTTGTGGTCTCCAGTCCTGATAGATGTTTTTTCAGGCCAATTTAGAAAGAAACTAGTAGATTTACATCTGTCACGTGTCAGGGTATCCCACATTTTGGTGGCAGAGTAGTAGAATGGGAATTTTCCCATGGTTATTAAAAATATTGGTATTTAAGTCTACCTATTAACAAGAGCTTGTGACGGAAATCTAGAATTGGATCCTTTGGAACACAGGTTATTTCTTCCATTTCCTGGGATATACAAGGTGTCCGACAACAACTACATTTTTGAAGGTTTAGTTTTTTTATCAGTGAACACACTGTTTCGAAAATATTGAACCAATGAAAAGTAGTAAAAAGCGCTTCAGACAAAACCTCTTAACCCTCAAACTGTGCTAAAGCAACTAACTCCACCACCTCTCCCCCTCTCACGGAAGTAATTGACAATATATAAATCCACAACACCAACTTTGATGAGGCAGTATTGCCTTGTTTTCAAAATATAAGGATTTCTTAATTTCCTGAAAAATGTGAATTTGTCATTTCCTGATTATAATTCTTTTGTGTGGATTTAGATGGTTTCATTCTGACAGCAGAGATATTTAACCTTATCAAACATCCATCACCTCAAGTTCAATGTGTATATACAGCAAGAACGGAGACATTGTTTCATCACGGAAAGCTGCTATTTCCAGCCGTCTCCACCGTGTATCCGTTTTCTCTATGCGCAACACTTCCACAGTTACAGCCAACTTTCAGGCACACACTCGCTGCAGTGCGCCACTGACCTTTGCACGTTGCCAGAATATGATTTGTGACTTGATGGAAAAGCAGAAAAAATGTGCAGCAGTAACCTTTTAATAATAATAATCACACACGCCCACACATCCGCTCTATGTGGAAAGGCTTTTAAGGCTCAGAGAGCCAAGCTAGAGCTTCTATTAATGCTCTGTATATGGAGAAAGTTCCGCTTTGGATTAGATGGCGTCTCAAATGCCAACCGGTGACTCGTCTTGGTTGGCCACTTGACAGCTTCATCTAGCACAGTGGTTCCCAAACCCTTATAGCCCGTGACCCAAAGGAGAAATTAGATGTTTGCCCGTGACCCAAACTACTGAAAATAGCTGATCTTCAAGCTCACAACGCGTCTCTTCGCGCCGCGTTGTTTTTGTTTGTTTTCTAATTTATGGAATATCTTAGATTTTTATTTGAATTCTTCAAGAAATTTACAGAAGAAAATAATTTAATTAGTTTTTTAACTTAAAATGTAGCTTTTTGGGGGGAATGTTTTTTTAAACCGTCTTGAAATAATAATTAGAAACAAAATGTAGGAAAGAAAAATAATAAAGGGACTCATAAAAATGTGTCCGTGACCCACAAATGGGTTCCGACCCAGTGTTTGTGAAGCAGTGATCTAGCAGACTGGGTTGGTTGGGGGCCAGCCAGCCAGCCAATACGTAGACGGGGGATCTGAAAATAAGCCCCTGGCAGGTCCAGCATGCCAAGACGGTGTAGGGATGAGAGAACGGGGGAGGGGAAGCCTGGGGGGGGCAGGAGGGGCAGGAGGGGTGAATGGAAAAAAACAGCCAGAGCATGTCGGAGGGATGGAGCTATCGTATTGCTGTCGGGTGGAAGCCTTGTACGTCCATAACTGTTACGGTTTGGGCAATTGAAAAAAAGAAAAGAAAAACCTGTGTTACTTCCGATGGATCCAATGTAGTTATTATTTAGTGCCAAAGAGTTGTGGTTAATAATACTTTACATTGGCTCAGTCAGTATTTATGAAACCACTTTCACTTCCGGCGTAACTTGTTTTGTGTGAAAGTAGCCAATCTACAGCCTCACAATGAGCTTCAGAGCTTGTAGATCGGCTATTTTCGCTGCTTTGTGAAACACTGTGTGAATTACCCTACATGAAGTAGGGTATTGAAAAAATGTAGTTCATATCCATATATTTCAACAAGATTTCTGTCCGACAGCAACGATACTACACTGTGCTGGTTCTCTCTCACACACACACACACACACACACACACACACACACACACACACACACACACACACACACACACACACACACATCCTCAGCTCAACCAACAAAGTGCTTATTTTTTATATGTTTATTGACTTCCTGTGAAAAAGGTTGTACACATTATTTTCTCATCTCTCGCTCTCTCTCTGTCTCTATCTCTCTCTGTCTGTCTGTCCCTGCCTCTCTCTGTCTGTCTGTCCCTGCCTCTCTCTTTCTCTGCCTGCCTGTCTGTTTCTCTCTATCTGCCCACCCGTCTCTCCCCTGCATGATGTCATGATGTGGTGCTGGTCAGTGGTGGGTCTGGACATCCAGGATGAGATGGGTCGCCACGAAGTGGGCCACATAGACAACTCCATGAAGGTGGCGCTCAACGACGGCTACGGCTGCCGCTTCGAGGGCGAGTTCACCATCAACAAGGTAAGAGCTACCGCTACCAGTGGTGGGAAAACGTACTCAAGTAAAAGTATCAATGCTGCAATTATACAAATGCTCCGTTACAAGTAAAAAAGTAAAAGTCTGGGATTCAAAATGTACCAAAAGTAGAAGTACTCATTATGTGGAATTTCCTGTCTCAAGTTTTCAAATGTATACAGCTTTTGAAAATAGCAGATCTACAAGCTCACAATGTGTTGCATCACAACGCATCGTGACGTGACGTCGTAAACGACACACGCGTCGCAGGATTCCCGTCGTGCCTTTGAGCTCCGTCAGCATGGCATTACGCGGGCCACCTTTTCACAGAGTGGTAATATACTCCCCATTGTTAGGGAAATTGGCCCTTCAATGTAACACACACGCAATTGCATTAGCTGGCTTACATTAAGTAGCCTGCCTAGTACAAGTTTAGGATTAATGTAGAACTGAGCCTGATTATGTGCTGTGACTGTCTACTTGGACATTTAATAATAAAAGGATTGCTTGCGTCAGGGGATTGAGGGCAGCCTGCCTGCACATATTCAATCTCAAATTGGGTTCTGTTTAAATGGAACACATCACGCTCTGGGTCCTGGGACCTCTCCAAAACGTGGCCTCTCCAACAACATTGCCCCACGTTTTGCGTCACCGTTTTTCCAGCGCCTCGGAAATGATTAACCCGACAGTTGTACACGTTAATGTGCTTAACTTTGTTAAAGGTGCTGGCCGGAGCGAGTGGGAGAGTTGCTTTGTGAATAATGGGGCCGTTGTAGTGGAACATGCCAGGTAGTTAGATGTTTATCCATGCGGAAAGCAAGGGACATTCTGATTTCCCACCGAGTTTTGTATTCTGACCACGGTGTCGATGCGCGAAATGGCACGAGTTGAGTCACCGTCAACCAGTTGACCCACGTCTCTCTGTGTGTGTGTGTGTGTGTGTGTCTGTGTGTGTGTGTGTGTGTGTGTGTGTGTTCGGGGTGTCACAAAAATATTTACTTGAATGGCACCTGCTTTACACCAGCTTGAGTTTTCTAACCTGCAAAAGTCACCATTAAACTGATCTCATTTTTTTTAATCAACAGTAAGATTACACCACATGAACCCTAGGGTCCTTATTGTGGAGGTGAACACTCCACAAAAATAGCTGAACTTGGAGATCCACTATTATTACTATTACTGTTGTTTTCTGCTATAGTATATAATGTTAGTTTATTAATGGATGGATACACCTCTATTGCACTGGTCCTTAAAGGGGAATACCACTCATTTTCAACATTGAACTATGTCATTAATATGGAAATAATAAAAAGTCCCCCCCTTCTGTTTAGCCTAGAACTGGAGGTCTCGAACTTGGAGTCATGTGATCAGTGACATCACATGACACCAAGTTCTATCCCTCCAGTTCTACGCTAAACAGAAGGGGGGGACTTTTTTATTATTATTTCCACACAACTCTAAGGTATATTAATGACATAGTTCAATGTTGAAAATGAGTGGTATTCCCCTTTAACGTCACATCTGGGCACCACCAGGGCATTTTACGGTGTATCTTCTCTGTCGGGGTGAAACCTCATCTGTCCAAATCCATTACTTTTCTGGATTCAAAGAGGTCCGTGGCTTAATGCTTATCACACTAGGGGCGGACCTTAAAATCTAAAGGGTTGAGAACGGCTGTCTTGACCGTAACGTGTATTGCTGTACTGTACTCACCTGTCCTGGCGTAACATGTTTCTGTACTGTGCTCACCTGTGCTGCAGGTCCCAGGGAACTTTCACGTGTCGACACACAGCGCCACAGCGCAGCCTCAGAGTCCTGACATGACACACACAATCCACCGGCTGACCTTTGGAGAGAAGCTAGGGGTAGGCCTGTCACAATCATTACATAATCGTCTTCATCGCAATAATTTACCTTCGCTATAAACGCCAGGACAACGCTCCACACGTCCCAGGCTCTTCTCACTTCTGGCTCCAAAACGATGGAATGCACTTCCCATTGCAATCAGAACTGCAGACTAGCTCCCAATCTTCCGCCGTAGTCTGAAAACCCACCTCTTCAGACTCCATCTTAGCCCGTAGCACTTACCGTAGCATTTGCCCTAGCCTCGACAACCTTACATGCGTATGCATAGGCTCAACTTATGTAACTTAGATATAATTTGATGTAGACATAGCACTCTATAGTGTATACGCATAGTCTCATTATATATATTCCACTGTTAGCTTCTTAGCTTGCATATGATTCATGATGACTATTTATGTATTTGATGTATTACCATGTTATTTGTTCTTGCTTACTGTTATTCGCTCTGGATTAAGAGTGTCTGCTAAATTGTAAATTTCAGATAATTGCAATTGTTTCATCATAATCGTTGCAGACAAATAAATGTTCATCATAAAAAAGCTGAAATAGCTGATCTACAAGCTTCAGCTACTGTATATCACTTTGTGACAATATTTTTGTAAAGTACGAAATAATGAATATATCAGTAATTATTTGTCATATCTACCGTATGCATTATTTTTATTACTGGCTACAGGTCTGAAATGTCACTTCCTGTACCGTTTGTTTCCTGTTTGAGCCTATCTCACTTCCTGTCTTATCTTGATCTCTAACAGCCCCTAAAATATCCCAGCTACGAGCTACAGTTTGTACATATTTTAGCACGCAACACCATCACACGGCAAAGTGTCAATTTGGTTGCACGCACGCACTCACACACGCACAGTGATAG